>NC_057720.1:44952833-44962717 GCF_004010195.1 Chiloscyllium plagiosum | reverse complement strand
CCTTCACCTTGCTCAGCAGCCTCCCGTGTGGCACCTTATCAAAGGCCTTTTGAAAGTCTAGATAGACCCCATCCACTGGGTTTCCCTGGTCTAACCTACTTGTTACCTCTTCAAAAAATTCCAACAGGTTTGTCAGGCATGACCTCCCTTTACTAAATCCATGTTGACTTTTTCTAATCAGACTCTGCTCTTCCAAGAATTTAGAAACCTCATCCTTAATGATGGTTTCTAGAATTTTACCAACAACCGAGGTTAAGCTGATTGGCCTATAATTTTCCATCTTTTGCCTTGATCCTTTCTTGAACAAGGGGGTTACAACAGCCATCTTCCAATCATCCGGGACCTTTCTTGACTCCAGTGACTCTTGAAAGATCTCAACCAATGCCTCTGCTATTTCCTCAGCCACCTCTCTCAGGACTCTAGGGTGTATCCCATCGGGGCCAGGAGATTTATCACTTTTAAGACTTTTTAACTTTTCTAGCACTATCTCTTTCGTAATGGCAACCATATTCAACTCAGCCCCGTGACACCCTTTAATTTTTGGGATATTACTCATGTCTTCCACTGTGAAGACTGACGCAAAGTACTTGTTAAGTTCTCCTGCTAGTTTCTTATCTCCCATCACTAGGCTTCCTGCATCAGTTTGAAGTGGCCCAATGTCTACTTTTGCCTGTCGTTTGTTTCTTATGTACTGAAAGAAACTTTTACTATTATTTCTAATATTACTGGCTAGCCTACCTTCATATTTTATCCTCTCATTTCTTATTACACTCTTTGTTATCCTCTGTTTGCTTTTGTATCCTTCCCAATCTTCTGATTTCCCACTTTTCTTAGCCACTTTATAGGATCTCTCTTTTTCTTTAATACATTTCCTGACTTCCTTTGTCAGCCAAGGTTGTCTAGTCCCTCCCCTGTTAATCTTTCTTTTCTTGGGAATGAATCTCTGTACAGTGTCCTCAATTATACCTACAAACTCCTGCCATTTTTGCTCTACCGTCTTCCCGGTTAGCCTTTGCTTCCAGTCTATTTTAGTCAGTTCCTCTCTCATGCCCTCATAATTACCTTTATTCAACTGTAACACCATTACATCCGATTTTGCGTTCTCCCTTTCATACTCCAGATTGAACTCTATCATATTATGGTCGCTACTTCCTAAGGTTTCCCTTACTTTAAGATCTTTTATAGAGTCTGGTTCATTGCAAAGCTCTAGGTCCAGAATAGCCTGCTCTCTTGTGGGCTCCATGACAAGCTGTTCCAAAAAGCCATCCTGTAAGCATTCCATGAATTCCCTTTCTTTGGATCCACTGGCAACATTATTTACCCAGTCCACCTGCCTATTGAAGTCTCCCATGATCAATGTAACCTTGCCTTTCTGACATGCCTTCTCTATTTCCCGGTACATGTTGTGTCCCTGGTCCTGACCACTGTTAGGAGGTCTATACACAACTCCAATTATGTTTTTTTTGCCTTTGTGGTTCCTCAATTCCACCCACACAGACTCCACATCATCCGACGCTATGTCATTCAGCACCATAGATTTATTTTGTTCTTAACTAACAATGCAACCCTGCCCCCTCTGCCTACCTCCCTGTCTTTTCGATAAGTTGAAAACCCTAGGATGTTTAACTGCCAGTCCTGACCCCCCTGTAACCAAGTCTCTGTGATGCCTACTACATCATAATCATTCACTATTATCTGTGCCATTAGTTCATCGGCTTTGTTATGTATGCTACGAGCATTCAGGTAAAGTGCCTTAATGTTAACTTTCTTATCATTAGAGATATTGGAATCATAAGATGTGCTAAGTTATCCTTCCTTTTTGCTGCATTCCCAGTCTGTCTCAGGTTTAAATCTGCCTGCACATATGGTATCCTGCCGTTTATCTTTCCATTTAACTCCATACTCCCTGTTGCTTTCACTTTCCCTTCCCCCCAACTCAGAAGTTTAAAGTCCTACTGACCACCCTATTTATCCTCGTCGCTAGAACATTGGTACCTGATTGGTTCAGGTGGAGACCGTCCCAACGGTACAGATCCCTTCGGTTCCAAAACTGATGCCCATGCCCCATGAAGTGGAATCCCTCTTTCCCACAAATTATTACAAATGTAAACTCACTCTCTTACCAGCTTATACTACGCAAAACATAAATGCATGTGTAATTATGTGTTAGATCTTGCAATATACATATGTAATTTGTAGAAATTCCAAATAATTTTAGTCTGGTTAAAAACAAAAAGTGCTGGACAAACTCAGCAGGTCTGGCAGCATCTGTGGAGATGATTGAAATTGAATTCAAAATGCAGCACTTTGAGATTTTATTTCAAATCTCCAACATCTGAGCATTTTGTATTTACTTTAGCTGACTTAACTCCATTATGATCCAATTCTAATAAAAATGGTCCCCTATAATTATTACAAGCCCAAAAGGAAGTGATTGAGTAATGACATTGCAGCATTGTAATCTAAATGTTATTTGGTCTCTCCAGCTATGTGACAGATATTTCTAAAGCAAATAAATGACATTCTTTTATATATGCTTGAATTTATTCTGCCTGAGGTAAACAACCTGTTATGTAGACAAAATTATAACAAATAACATGGAATCTAAAAAGATCTTCACCAATATTATATATGTCCAATGGTTATTTCTATGTCAAAATAATACATCTAAAGCTTTGCACATAGTGCACAATTATAGTAAACTACTTCCTCTGGAATTTTTATGTCACACTTTGTTGATAACATCTATAATATTGTAAGGCAATGTAATCTCTGACGACAGTAAGCAAAACAATGGGAGATCTACTAGCTCCATTTGGAAGCTGACAGCACTTTCGCAAGCATTTCAAGGTTGTAACAGACACATTGCATATACCAAGATAGAAAAACATGTAATTCCACTTAAAGTAGAAAATTTATGATTATTTTAGTGCATTGTAAACCAACTGACAAATTTGTTGTGAGATCTATTAGTTATTAGGGAAAACCTATGAATGCTTCTTGAGATGCTGACCCTCAGTACCAGTGTAGTTGCACTATGTGGGTATGGCAAGTGTTAGATAAAGTCAATGCCACCATAAGAGGGGATCTGTGCAATATTTACCTGGAGTGACCATTACCTTCGAATTGCAATTCCTTCGCCTATTTCTTTGTGCCCCATCTCAGATCTGTATTTCTGACTGAAATTTCTAAACGTATTGTCATCAGAAATGCAGATCACACTTGATATCATATTCCTTCTTCAAAACACAGGATGGCTAAGGCATTCAAGCCATGTCCACATTTTATGGCACTACCCGCTGTATTCTGGCAAGTATTAATTCACAAAATTATTTGGGACATCTAAACATCTTTTAAGTACATTAGTGAATAAATGTGTGAAGTAAGTGGATAGGTGGGTATGGTGTCAAGGTAGGCCATGTGATATTGGGCAGGGTGGTCGCTAGGTAGGGTGATCAGGTAGTGTATTCAGGTTGGGAAGGAGTCATGGGTCAGGTTGTTGGAGCACTGGAGAGGTATTGAAGCGTTGGGGAGTGTGGAAGGGTTGGGAAGGAAGTTGAAAGTTCAGAACAAGTAGGGGCATTTGGGGGATGAGAGTGTCAGGGGGTTGAGGGGGGCCCTGAGTATTGGTGACTCAGTGGGACATCAGAGAATCTGATGAAGTTAGAGGATCAGGTTTTTGAAAAGTTAGGGATGGGAGGATTGCGGGACTTGAAGAGTCAACTGGAGTCAGAGGATCTGAGGGTCATTGGGTCATAGCAGCCAGAAGATTGGGAGAATCAGAGGGTCATGGAGGTCAGAGGTTCAGGGGGGTTTGGAGAGACAGGTATGCTCTGAGGACTAGCAGGGGTATTGGAGGACCAGGGTGAAGTCAGAGAGTGAGGGGAGTTGGAGGATCAGAAGGACATCAGAGAGTTATGGTGGGGGTTGTCAGAATTGGAGTGTTAGGGAACAATATAAGCCTTACTGACGATCTTAAATTTTTTTTTAGGTAGTTTTTAGTGCATACAGGATTGTTCAGCATCTACTGCTCAATTGCAAAATCACCGCTAATAGCAGATGTTTTGGATTTTGCATTTGCGGGTTGAATATGGCCTATTGCAAACTATTACAGGAACATGTTGCTTGGTGTCATCATCCAATCATTGGGCCATATAATTTATGTGATAGAACTGTACTGGCACTGAAATTCATACAATGTGTTGCTCAATTGTGTGAGAGGCAGAATATTTTGTTGAAATCATGGCAACATCCGAGAAAATACCACAGCATCAACACTGCACAGCTGCAGCATGAAACAGCAACTGGAAACAATTTGAGATAATTTGCCTTTCCAGGATATTTTGAAGTACACCGGATACTTTTCAGATCTGAAGTTGGTGATCTTTGGCTCATCTGTAAGTTTTCATGATATACACTAAACAATAACCTTATCAGGATAGCCATTGTCCTAGAGGATAGCTTAAATGTGTTCCATTTCTGCATCAAACTGCATAGTAAGCATATGGCTGGAACCCTATTTATGAAATTGTTTGTGAGGCCAATTTTAAAGTGCATGGAGCTATATGAATACAAGCCTGTAATTACTAGCAATATTCAAGCTCTGTACTATCAAGTAGTACATAAACATGTTCCAATTATGGATTGTTACTGGCTCCATGTAAAATGTTTTGTTCCTTACCATTCAATTATAGTTTTCATGTTGCAGTCCTTACTAAGTCTGAGTGCTACAGGCTGTAGACCAGATAATAAAAGTTATTTTATTTCTAAAGAATTGTGAGAATAGACTGTTTTCATTTCAACCATGAGTCACTAACAAAATTACTCAAACAGTGGGGCAGCACAGAGGCACAATGGTTAGCACTGCTGCCTCACAGTGCCAGAGATCTGGGTTCAATTCCTGCCTCAGGCAACAGTCTGTGTGGAGTTTGCACATTCTCCCCGTGTCTGCGTGGGTTTCCTCTGCATTATCTGGTTTCCTCCCACAGTCCAAAAATGTGTAGGTCAGGTGAATTGGCCATGCTAAATTGCCCCTAGTGTTGTGTGTCGGGGGGTGGGTTGGTGTGGACTTGTTGGGCCAAAGGGCCTGTTTCCACACTGTAAGTAATCTAAAAAGCTTCAGACTGAATACTTTTTGCCAAAATGTCAATTTTTGCTGTGTTTCATAAAAGGTTTCTCCCTGCAAGGCCAAGTGAGCTCTCTCGCTATCTTACCAAACTCACTTCATTAACTGTCTACCCTGCCCCTATGATACCGCCCACCCACCCAATTTTAGCACCATTATATCACCCGCCATGCCGGAAACCACTTGCCAATGCTAAGATACCCAGGAATGGACTGCTATCTCTTGCACCAGTTCCCTCTTTAAAAGGCCATTGTGTACTTGGGCAAGCATTGTTAGTCCAGAACTGCCCTGCATGGTTCCTGAAATTTGCCATGTTCAAGGCAAAGAAGTGAAAATGGGCACCCCACTTTGACCTTGAGGTCCTGTCAGGAGTGGCGCATGGGTGGGATAGCCTCTTTCTCCAGAACGAGTAGAGGAGGCCATGACACCAGACAATGCCAACATGGTCCAAGGTTGTCACCAATGTCAGTGCGGGTTCCACTGTGTGAAGAGATGCCCAGCAGAATGAAAAAATGATGTGAATGTGAACATTGGAGGTATAGTTAGTAAGTTTATAGATGACACCAAAATTGGAGCTGTAGTGGAGAATGTTGCCTCAGAGTACAACAGGATCTTGACCAGATGGGCCAATGGGGTGAGGAGTGGCAGATGGTATTTAATTTAGATAAATGCGAGGTGCTGCATTTTGGAAAAGCAAATCTGAGCAGGACTTATACACTGAATGGCAACCTTGGAGAGCAGGTTCATTGCTCGTTGAAAGTAGAGTCACAGGTAGATTGGATAGTAAAAAAGGGGTTTGATTTGCTTTCCTTTGTTGATCAGAGCATTTAGTATAGGAGTTGGGAGGTCATGCTGTGGTTGTACAGGACATTGTTTAGGCCACTTTTGGAATATTGTGTGCAGTTCTGGTCTTCTTCTTTTGGAAGGATGTTGTGAAACTTGAAAAGGTTCAGAAAAGATTTACAAGAATGTTGCCAGGGTTGGAGGATTTGAGCTATAGGGAGAGGCTAAATAGACTGGGGCTATTTTTCCTGGAGTGTTGGAGGCTAAGGAGTGACCTTACACAGGTTTATAAAGTCATGAAGGGCATGGATAGGATAAGTAGACAAGGTATTTTCCCTGGGGTGGGAGAGTCCAGAACTAGAGGGCATAGGTTTAGAATGAAAGGGGAAAGATTTAAAAGGGACCGAAGGGGCAAATGTCTCACACAGAAGGTGGTGCATCTATGGAATGAGCTGCCAGAGGAAGTGGTGGAGGCTGGTACAATTACAGTACTTAAAAGGCATTTGGATGGGTATTTGAATAGAAAGGGTTTAAGAGGGATATTGGCAAAGCACTGGCAAATGGGTCTAGATTAGGTTAGGATACTGGCTAGCATGGATGAGTTAGACCGAATGGTCTGTTTCCGTGCTGTACATCTCTATTATTCTAAGAAGATTATTTGGCTTTCTCCACTCCTGATTTGGAGATGCCGGTGTTGAACTGGTGTGTACAAAGTTAAAAATCTCACAACACCAGGTTATAGTCCTACAGGCTTAATTGGAAGCATTAGCTTTTGGACCGCTGCTCCGAAAACCACCTGATGAAGGAGCAGTGCTCCGAAAACTAGTGCTTCTAATTAAACCTGTTGGACTATAACCTGGTATTGTGTGATTTTTAACTTTCTCCACTCCATTAGTGTAAGAGCTCTCCAATACCTCACATTCACCCTATCTCTCAGAGCTCAGATCCTTCCTCGTGAATGGTATGATAGAAAGATATAAGACACAGTATTTATAAGCAAAACATTAACAACCTAAAACTAGCTGCCCTTATTGAATCCTTTCATCAGTTTGGAGGTAGACTGTTGATTAAAAAGCAAACTCCGGATTCCTTTCAAGTTAATTGAAGATTTTATGAGTGTACACAAGGGTATATACTCAGGTTAGACAATGCGCTTTAGGTGTGAGGTTTTATCTGATTTTTGACCACACCAAATCTGGCAGGACCACATCATCACTCTATCTCTGCCTCCCACCATTATTCTCAGCCACTGGCACTATTGCCTGCAATATTGCCTTACTCATTATCACTCACCCCAATCTTTGACATCACTGACCCTGTGTGCCTTCTGTGCTGCCTATGCGGTTGCCTGGGGCACCTCCCCACTTGCACCAAAAGTTACAGCTGTGTCATGCACTTTTAAATCCCTTAATATGTCTCTCCAGGAGAAAACCAGCTCACAGTAGGGCAGAAAGAGCCAAGAAAAATCCCCAATATTCAGCTCTTCATTCCTCCAAGGACAGGAATTTGACCCTGACTACCTCAAGGAGCTGACTGATGTGTCAAAACCCCTGGACTGGTTTCAGGGGCTGCTCTTCATAAGGAATCCCTGACCAAAGGCAATCACCCTTGACTTGACTGAGGGATGCTGACAACTATGTCAAACCTCCTGGTTTTGCGATACAGCATGGCAGTACAGCAGTCCTATGAGATTGTTATCTCTGGCTTAAGGGTGAGTTGCCAATAAGCAAGGAAATGCAAGACAGGGGTAATGTCAGCATAAAGTAGGCTTAAAGTGAGTGAGTGCTAGGCAACAAGGAAAAAGGCTGGAGATGCAGGGTGGTCTAGGTTGAGTTGGGTTGCATGTCACTGAGTGCAAAGTGTCCGTGCTGCAGCATCACAATAATTGTTGCCATTGTGTCACAAGGTTCAGCACTGAAGTGCAGAACTGTTCTGTAAATGGGGCAGAGCTGTGCTTTTAGAGTTCTTTGAGGCTTGAACATGTCAGATGAACATGTGTATGATATGGAGTGCATTTGGCTGGTGCTCATGCAACATCTCCTAAGATATTTTAAGTGCGGGCAGCAGCGGAGGTAGGATGAACTCGGAAGACTGCAGATAAGGTAAGGCAGTTTTTATTAAAATTACTTACCGGTAGCGGGCAGCGGTATTTTTCCCTTTCACAAAAGGAGCGGAGGAAGTGACGGGGACCAGAGGGGTAGCCGGGAAGGTAAGCAGAGAGTATAAATACTCACCCTTCGACGCCAATGGTCATTTTAAGTGTGAGCAGCAGTGGAGAAGGAGCGGGAGCAGCAGAGGAAGTGATGTGGACCGGAGGGGCAGCCGGGAAGGAAAGCACTGACCATATATATCAGCAAGGCGGCTAAACCCGAGACTACTACTGTAGTGTCTCCCACTCGCCCTCCTCCTCTAACCTGGTTAATAAGTAGAAGGAGCGGGAGCAACGACCAGGGGACTGCCGGTAATATATCTGGGTAGTGGCTGAACCCGAGACACTACACGTGTTGTGTCTCCCACCACCTCCCCCCCACCCTCTTCTAACCAAAAATAGGACTCTGGTTTGCTAAGGTAAGGATTTTCTATTTCTTTATCGGTGAATGGTTAAACATTTACTTTTTATGGTTTATCTATTAATTGGTTTTTAGAAAAAGACTATAGCAGAGAGGTATCAGAAAGTATTTTAACTCAAACCTATACAAAGTAATAAAGTAATTAACTAAGCAGAGATGGCTGGGCAGGTGATGTGCTAGAGCTGTATGATGTGGGAGCTGGCTGATCCCATTGTGAATGGCAGTGACCACATCTGCAGCAAGTGTTGGTTGCTGGAAGAACTCTGGCTGAGAGTTAATGATCTGGAATCTGAGCTTCAAATACTGCGGCACATCCGGGAGGGGGAGAGTTACGTGGACGCTTTCTTTCAGGAGGCAGTCACACCTAGGAGATTAAGTAATTCACATTCAGTTAGTGATCAGGGACATCAGAGTGTGACTGTAAGTGAGGCAGGTAGGGGGAACTTGAGTTCAGGAGTGCAGGAGCCTCAGCCCTTGACCTTGTCCAACAGGTATGAGATTCTTGCTCCCTATACAGATGAGGAAAAGGGCTCTGGACAGGATGAGCCAACTGACCACGGCATCATGGTGCAGAAGGCCAATCAAGAGGGGGAAGCAAAAAGACAAGTAGTTGTTATAGGGGATTCTATAATTAGGGGGACAGATAGTATCCTATGCAAGCCGGATCGGGAGTCTCGCATGGTGTGTTGCCTGCCCGGTGCCAGGGTGCGGGACATCTCCGGCCGCCTTGAAAGTATATTGGAGCGGGAGGGGGAGGATCCAGTTGTTGTGGTTCATGTTGGGGCTAACAACATAGGCAAAGCTAGGGCGGAGGACCTGTTTGGGGATTATCAAGCACTAGGAAGGAAATTGAAGTACAGGTCCTCAAGGGTCATAATCTCCGGATTACTGCCCGAGACATGTGCCAATTGCATAAGGCTAAGAAAATTAGGGAAGTAAACACGTGGCTAAGGGATTGGTATGGGAAAGAGCAATTCCATTTCATGGGGCATTGGCATCAGTTTTGGAACCGGGGGATCTGTACCGTTGGGACGGTCTTCACCTGAACCAATCTGGTACCAATGTTCTAGCGAAGAGGATAAATACATCAGTAGGACTTTAAACTTCTGAGTTAGGGGGAAGGGAAAGTGAAAGCGACAGGGAGTCTGGAGTTGAATGGAAAGATAAGCAGGAGGATAGCATGTATGCAGGTGGATTTAACCTTGAGGCAGATTAGGAATGCAACAAAAAGGAAGGATAATGTAGGACATCTTATGACTTCCAATATCTCTAATGATAAGAATGTTAGCATTAAGGCACTTTACCTGAATGCACATAGCATTCGTAACAAAGTAGATGAACTAACGGCACAGATCATCGTGAATGATTATGATGTGATAGGCATCACAGAGACATGGTTGCAGGGG
>NC_057720.1:44893126-44950253 GCF_004010195.1 Chiloscyllium plagiosum | reverse complement strand
CCTTCTTCAGGACTCCTGAAGAAGGGCTTATGTCCGAAACGTCGATTCTCCTGTTCCCTGGGTGCTGCCTGACCTGCTGCGCTTTTCCAGCAACACATTTTCAGCGAGGATTCTCTAAAGGTAAACATGCAAGTTGAATCTGTGATTAAGAAAGCGAATGCAATGTTGTCATTTATCTCAAGAGGGTTGGAATATAAAAGCAGCGATGTGCTACTGAGACTTTATAAAGCTCTGGTTAGGCCCCATTTGGAGTACGGTGTCCAGTGTTGGGCCCTACACCTCAGGAGGGACATACTGGCACTGGAGCATGTCCAGCGGAGATTCACATGGATGATCCCTGGAATGGTAGGTCTAACATACGAGGAATGGCTGGGGATCCTGGGATTGTACTCATTGGAGTTTAGAAGGTTAAGGGGAGATCTTTTAGAAACTTACAAGATAATAAATGGCTTGAAAAGGGTGGACGCTAAGAAATTGTTTCCATTAGGTGAGGAGACTAGGACCCATGGGCACAGCCTTAGAATTAGAGGGGGTAAATTCAGAACAGAAATGCGGAGACATTTCTTCAGCTAGAGAGTGGTGGGCCTGTGGAATTCATTGCCGTGGAGTGCAGTGGAGGCCGAGATGCTAAACATCTTCAAGGCAGAGATGGATAAATTCTAGATGTCCCAAGGAATTAAGGGCTACGGGGAGAATGCGGGTAAGTAGAGTTGAAATGCCCATCAGCCATGATTAAATGGCGGAGTGGACTCGATGGGCCGAATGGCCTTATTTCCACTCCTATGTCTTATGGTCTTATTTGTAGCTGGTGTCCAACATGAAGATCCTTTGGAGTAAGTGGCGAATTAAATCATTAGGAACCTACTCTGACTTCCAGGTCATGAAGTCTAGGCATCTTGTTTTATTTGTGGGGTGTGGTAGGATCGGACATTGCACATTTAAAGGGTGACATGTGGAATTAATAAGCTCCTTAACAAGCAATAATCCCCCTTATAGCATCTCACTGCTGCCTAGCAAGAATCTCGCCTTGAACTTAGTTAAAAGAGACAGTGAGTTGTTCCTGGCCCCAAGGTAGGACTCGCTGGACTTCTCACGTGATTCTGCTACGGTTCTTGCAATAACCCATGTCATTCAGTCCCCTACAAGATTTTGTCCTTTAAAACATGCAATTGGATACGACATGAGTCTGACATCACTACGCAATTCCACTCCAGGACAGATGTCCTCCTATTTTAAGGACTGCAATTTCCCCTCCTACATGATCATAAATGCCCTCCAACGCATCTCATCCACATTCCATACCTCCACCCTTGAACCCCAACCCTCCAACTGCAACAAGGATAGGACCCCTTGTCTTCATCTTACACCAAAGTTATCTCCGGATATCGCACATTATCCTCTGCCATTTTCATCACCTACAATCAGATCCCACCACCAGGGATATATTTCCCTCCTCCCCCCTATCTGCATTCCGCAGAGATGATTTCTTCTGTGACTCCCTCATTAGGTCCACACCCCCAACTAATCCACCCTCCACTCCTGGCACCTTCCTTTGTCACCACATCCACACCTCCCTCTTCATCTTCTTCCAAGGCCCCAAAGGTTCCTTTCACATCCAGCAGAGATTATCCTGCACATACAAACACCTCATCTACTGTGTCTATTGCTCTCGATGTGGTCTCCTCTACGTCAACTCTCCTACTCCTCGGATGCTGCCTGACCGGCTGTGCTTTTCCAGTGCCACACATTTCGACGCTGATCTCCAGCATCTACAGTCCTCACTTTCTCTCAATCATTATTATTAGCAAAAGCAAAACAGATTATATCTAAAAGCATGGTACTCAAATGAATAAAATTTACTTACTCATAATGTTCTATTTCCTCTTTTATTCGTTCATAAATCACATTACTCACTTGACATCAATTGCCACTATCCATTTTAAGCAGTTCCTAGCAAATATTCACATATTTCAAGAGAACATAAAAGAGCAAATATAGGATGAGCACTAAGCACTAAGAATAAAAGGTTGGTAATCGTGAAGCAATCAGAATAGATCCCTATCAGGCTGCATTCCTCTTCTAAATTATTAAGTAATATACATCCTATTATTCAATAATTGTCATTAAAACAATTATCTGCTTTCAAACAGAAAATAGTCTGGTAATATTTCAGTCGTGTATATGAATAGCTACCATTGAGCATAGTCCAACCACAAGTGACCTTCATTCCAAAGAAACAGCAATTCTTAAATGCGCTACTACTACTACAGGCGCATAGGGTTCAAATTCCAAAATGTGAATATAACAACCTCGTAAAAAAAACACTTCTGGGCTCACAAGACTGGTCAACATTGTAAGCAGATTTTTAAAGATTTGCTTTTGGGATACGCACGATACTAGTAAGGCTGCATTTATTATTCATTCCTCATTGCCTCATGAAGGCAGCAGTACATTTCATATCTGCAGTAATAAAGTCCAAATACTGAGGCTACTTCTGCAATGGTGTTAGCTGAAGAATTTCTTGACATTAACCATGCAATAAAATATAGTTAGGTAAGGAGGAGAATTTGAGGGATTAATACTACAACATTGGTGATCTCCACAAACAGGGATGGTTATGAAGGTGTAGAAGTGCACTGTACCTTTAAGAGAGTTAAAACCAACAGAACTACCTGACAGTACCAAGTGTCCTGAAAAAAGATATAACGTAACCTTTGGGTCCAACAGTTAGTATAGCTGGTTGCCTAGAGACAAAAAGCAGATTCGAATTAGGCCAATCAGTTTAAATTATATCCCGAAATATTCCAAACTCCAATCAAGTTTGAATTTAGTATACTGACAATCTTAAAATCCAATGGCACAGTCCGATGCTTTGGGGGTATAAGACCAGGGAAAATTGAACATTTGGGGGAGAACTGCCAAGTCTACGACATCTACAAACTGCCCAGAGAATAGCTCTCTTAAAGGTATCTTTATCGATCAGTAACCTGTGAAGCAGAATCCTCAACAAGAAGAAAAGAAGACAGGAATACAGAGAAGAACCGAAAGCTGTCTGGTTTTGAGATAAGACATTTGGTTTTGTAAATCTTAATTGATAGTTTTATCGGACTAGTATTATAGAAGAGAAGGTAAAAGGTAGGTTAGAGGAAGGAGTTGTAAATAGTTGTTAGTTAATTATTCCCTGTTATACTTTAAGAAATAAAGTTGTTGATTTTTACTTTAAATAGTTCTTGGCCTCTCGAATTTTCACAGATTACTGCATGGAATAATTCTTTTCTGTGTTGCTGCTTTAAATTAAGCAGGTCGTAACAGGCTGCTGTTAATGATCAATTAATCATTTCACCTATACTTGCCCCACTAAATTGATTTCTTCCCATCTCAACTCTGTTTGTTCTAACCTTATCTGGTCTCTTCCTATTTAAAAGACGCAACTCTTCTGAATTCCGTTAAAAATCACACAACATCAGGTTATAGTCCAACAGATTTAATTGGAAGCACACTAGCTTTCGGAGCGCTGCTCCTTCATCAGGTGATTGTGGAAGACACAATTGTAAGGCACAGAATTTATAGCAAAAATTTACAGTGTGATGAAACTGAAATTATATGTTGAAAAATACCGTCTGTTGAGTCTTTCATCTGTTCGAATACCATGATAGTTTCACTTCTTTCATATGTAAATCACATATTGCATTCTAAGGTTGCATTCTCAGGTTAGCTGTAACAATTCATGTTAGCTCGACAATATGTTGAAGGTGTTAGCCCCCTGTTTTCTCTGTCTATGCCATGATGTTTAGATTGATTCTAATCTAAAAAGTGAGATAACAGAGTTTCACATGAATTCATGCAGTTTTTGAGCTCAGAGTTTCACATGAAGCCATGCAGTTTTTGAGCAAAGTACAATGTAACTCTGCAAGTACAAATTCACCCCACAAAATATATGTGTTCATGTGGACCTTTGTGTCTGTCTGGGTTGGGGGTTGTGAGTGTGAGAGAGAGCGTATGTGTGTGTGTAGTGAGTGTAGAGTGTCTTAAGTCTGTGAGGGGGTGCATGCGTGAGTGTGGGAGTGTGTCTGAATTCCTACACTATTGTGTGATCACACTGAGATTGTAGGGAGCGGTAAATCTGTCCTTACACTGCTGAACAACAATCTTTTATTATGTATTCAGTTTATTAGTGGCTAGGACAGGGCATCCTTTGAAGCTTACTGGTTCAGTCCTAGTTCCAAGTATGTCATTATCTCAGCAATTATCACTTGATGTTTACCATTCATAATAAAGGATTTACCTGCTATTCTATATCAACCAGTTATACAGTTGCCAGTGTTCAGGGCCTAGCCATCTTCTTCTCACTATGGACATCTAATCCCTCCACAGTGTAATCCCTATCAAATTAAAAGGCACTGCTTCAGGAAGTGATACATGTCCTAGATATGCTTTTTTTAAAACATTTTTCATTAATAGAGCTGTATAATTCAATCCAGCAATTGACAACTCCAATTTTCCATTTCGCAAAAATCATACTCTTGCACCTACTCGGTATATAAGTTGATACGCTCTATGCAGCCATGATATGCTGTACTTTCATTATAATAATTCTTCATTCCATAATTGCATGTTTTCCTGGCTTCTCTGTCATATCTGTTCTTATGATGCATTTCCCTCTAGCATGATCTCCCTTGACTATGTGTATTTGATATGCCAAGCTTCTGCTCTCAACCTTTTCTCCACCTCCTAGAACAACAATAATGTTCTCCTTGTCCTCATCATCTAGTCCACAGTATCCAGCTTCAATGTACAATCATCTGTCATTTCCATTCCTCGGCACAATGCCACCATGAAGTATGCCTTCCTCTCCCCTTTCAAAATTCTAAAGAGTAAGTCTATCCAGGAAACGTGATGTCCTCTTCAATTGCTTACTATATCCTTTCACCTTCCCAAGTCATATTCCCATCCAAGGACAGAAGCTCTTGCCGATTCAAGTAGCTCCTCAATTCTTAATATTTAAAATCTAAAACAAACCTTCCAGGTTAAACAATGATCTATTTATATTTATTACAATTTAGTGTTTACTGTTCACAGTGGGGTCACTCATATGATGGGAAAACAAAATCCAGCTTGAATAATTATGTTGTGGAACACTTCCATTCTGCCTATAAGTGTAAGTTGAAACTTTATTGCTGGAACAGCACAGCAGGTCAGGCAGCATCCAGGGAACAGGAGATTCGACGTTTCGGGCACAGGCCCTTCTTCAGGAAAAGAAGGGCCTGTGCCCGAAACGTCGAATCTCCTGTTCCCTGGATGCTGCCTGACCTGCTGTGCTGTTCCAGCAATAAAGTTTCAACTTTGATCCCCAGCATCTGCAGACCTCACTTTCGCCTATAAGTGTAACACAAGTTTATGATTACTTGTCATTTCAATAGTCCATCCCATTCCTACACTCTGTCTTCACCTTCCGACCTTTCAATAGACATATTGCAGCTTCAGGAATCAACATTGAGCTCAACAATTTCAAATCAGTTGTTGGTAACAATTCCATTATTTCTACTTACTTCTCTTCTATCCTGTCCCCGATGATGAAATCTTGCCTGCCTTCCAGCCTGTTGCAGATCTTCCCTTTGGTTCCCTCCTCTCTGTTCCCAACACTCTCACCCAACCACAACCACCATGGAGCATATTCTCCATTCTTTTTGTTTAAACCTGTTACATGTCCAACTTTCTCCAGTTCTGATTATTCACCTGGTAAGTTAATTTTCTTCTGGTGCCAACAGATACAGACATGCTGAGTATTTCCAGCACTTCCTTTTTTCTTTCAGATATCGAGCATCTACAGTATTTTACTTTTGTACATTATCACTCTTGTCCATCTTGGTGATGAAATTTGCAGAGAATCAAGATGAAGTCCAATAATTTAGCAAACTTCAAACAGTATATTATATTATTTCAGGGCTTCTGTGGCACAGTGATAGTGTCCCTGCACCTGAGACCAATAGCTGAGGTTCAAGTCCTACCTGCTTTAGAGATGTGTCATGACACATCTGGACAGGTTGATTAAAAATATAAGTGACTTTGTGGTGCAGTAGTAGTGTCCCTATTGCTGGGACAAGATGGCCAGGTTCAAGTTCCACTTGCTCCAATGTGTAATAACATATCTGAACAGGCTGAATGCACTTAAACAGCAACTAATGAACCATTAGATACTACCAGCAAAACTAACGTCATTTACAAGATACCATGCAAGAACTGTAAAAAACACTACATCAGACAAGCTAGCAGGAAACTTGCCACCAGGATAAACACATCGATTTAGATCCTATCTACCTTCCCTTGAAAAGAAAAAATGACATCATTCACCTTAAGAAACCAAGACAACCATGGTTAACAAAGGAACTCAGGAAATGTATCACAGTGGCCAGCAGCAGTGGGAAATCAGAAAATTGGGAAGACAACAAAAACAAACAGATGGTAACAAAGAGATAAATAAGGAAGGAGAGGATCAAATATGAAGGTAAGCTGGCCAGTAATATTAGCAATGATAGTAAAAATACATAAGAAATAAACGAGAAGCAAAAGTAGAGATTGGGCAGCTCCAAATTGATACAGCAAGGCTAGTGATGGGAGATAAGGAAATAGCTGAAGAACTTAATAAATACTTTGTGTCAGTCTTCATAGTGGAAGACATGAGTAATATCCCAACAATTAAGAAGAGTCAAGGGGTAGAGTTGAGTATGGTGGCCATTACAAAGGAGAAAGTACTTGAAAAGCTAAAAGGTTTAAAAATTGATAAATCTCCTTGCCCAAATGGGCTACATCCTAGAGTTCTGAGGGAGGTGGCTGAAGAAATAGCGGAGGCGTTGGTTGTAATCTTTCAAAATTCACTGGAATCAGGGAAAGTCCCAGATATGTGTCCTAGATAAGTATGTACCTGTCAGGCAGGGAGGAAGATATAGAACGTGTGAGCCATGGTTTACTAAGGAAGTGGAATCCCTGGTCATAAGGAAGGCTTATGTTAGGACAAAATGTGAAAACTCAGGGCGCTTGAGGGTTACAAGGAAGTCAGGAAAGACCTAAAAAGAGAGCTCAGAAGAGCCAGGAGGGGACATGAGAAGTTGTTGGTGGCTAGGATCAGGGTTAACCCTAAGGCTTTCCATAGGTAAGTCAGGAATAAAAGAATTATGAGACTTGAATTAGGGCAATCAAGGATAATAGTGGAAAGTTGTGTGTGGAGTCAGAGGATATGGGGGAAGCACTAAATAAATATTTTTCGACAGTGTTCACTATAGAAAATGAAAATGTTGGCGAGGAAGATCAGGGACAGTCAGCACGGTTTTGTGAAGGGTAGGTCATGCCTAACGAATCTTATTGAGTTTTTTGACAAAGTGACCAAACAGGTAGATGAGAGTAAACCGGTTGATGTGGTGTATATGGATTTCAGCAAGGCGTTCGATAAGGTTCCCCACAGTAGGCTATTATACAAAATGTGTTTTTATATCTGTATGTTTGTGCATGTCTGCCTGTGTTTATAACTGTATGTGTGTGCATGTCTGCATGTTTATATCTGTATGTATGTGTGTCTGCAAGTGTTTATTTCTGTATATGTGTGTCTGGACAAGTTTGTGGGCGGCACGGTGGCACAGTGGTTAGCACTGCTGCCTCGCAGCGCCAGAGACCCGGGTTCAATTCCCGACTCAGGCGACTGACTGTGTGGAGTTTGCACGTTCTCCCCGTGTCTGCGTGGGTTTCCTCCGGGTGCTCCGGTTTCCTCCCACAGTCCAAAGATGTGCAGGGTCAGGTGAATTGGCCATACTAAATTGCCCGTAGTGTTAGATAAGGGGTAAATGTCGGAGTATGGGCGGGTTTCGCTTCGGCGGGTCGGTGTGGACTTGTTGGGCCGAAGGGCCTGTTTCCACACTGTAATCTAATCTAATCTAAAAAAAAAGTGTGAGGTGATACACTTTGGCCGGAGTAATTGGAATGCAAAGCACTAGGCTAATGGTAGGATTCTTGGGAGTGTAGATGAGCAGAGAGATCTCGGTGTCCATGTATACAGATCCCTGAAATTTGCCACCCAGATTGACAGGGTTGTTAAGAAGGTTTTGGCCTTTATTAATAAAGGGATTGAGTTCCGGAACCAGGAGGTTATGTTGCAGCTGTACAAAGCTCTGGTACGGCCACACTTGGAGTATTGTTTACAGTTCTGGTCACCGCATTATAAGAAGGATGTGGAAGCTTTGGAACGGGTGCAGAGGAAATTTACTAGGATGTTGCCTGGTATGGAAGGAATGTCTTACGAGGAAAGGCTGAGGGCCTTGAGGCTGTTCTTGTTAGAGAGAAGAAGGTTGAGAGGTGACTTAACAGAGACATACAAGATAATCAGAAGGTTAGATAGGGTGGACAGGGAGAGCCTTTTTCCAAGTATGGGGACAGCAAACACGAGGGGACACAACTTTAAAGTGAGGGGAGATAAGTATAAGACAGATGTCTGAGGTAGTTTCTTTACTCAGAAAGTAGTAAGGGTATGGAATGCTTTGCCTGCATCGGTAGTAGATTTGCCAAATTTAAGTGCATTTAAGTCGTCATTGGACAGGCAAATGGGCATACATGGAATAGTGTAGGTGGGATGGGCTTCAGATTAGTATGACAGGGCGGCGCAACATCGAGGGCCGAAGGGCCTGTACTGCGCTGTAATGTCCTATGTTCTATGATTGGAAAATCGCTGTTGTAACCCCCTAGTTCAAGAAAGGATCAAGACAGAAGATGAAAAATTATAAGCCAATCAACCTAACCTCGCTTGTAGGTAAGACTTCTAGAATCCATTGTTACGGACGAGATTTCTAAATGCTTGGAAGTGCAGGGTTGAAATGGAACAAGTCAGCATGGATTTAGTAAGGGGAGGTCGTGCCTGACAAACCTGTTAGAATTCTTTGAAGAGGTAACAGTAGGTTAGACTAGGGAAACCCAGTGGATGTTATCTACCTAGACTTCCAAAAGGCCCTTGATAAGATGCTTCATGGGAGGCTGCTGAGTAAAGTGAGGGCCCATGGTGTTCAAGGTGAGCTACTGGCATGGATTGAGAACTAGCTGCCTGACAGAAGGCAGAGAGCTGGGATAAAATGTTCTTTTTTGGAATGGCAGCTGGTGACAAGTGGTGTCCCGCCGGGTTCAGTGTTGGGACCGCAGCTGTTCACTTTATATATAAATGATCTGGACGAAGAGACTGGGGCATTCTGGCGAAGTTCACTGCTGATATTAAGTTAGGCAGACAGGCAGGTGATTCTGAGGAGGTTGGGAGGCTACAGAAAGATTTAGGCAGTTTAGGAGAATGGTCCAGAAAATGGCTGATGAAATTCAATGTGAGCAAATCTGAGGTCTTGAACTTTGGGAAAAAGAACACAGGCATGGACTATTTAATAAACAGTGAGAAAATTCATAAAGCCAAAGTACAAAGGGATCTGGGAGTGTCAGTACAGGATTCTCTAAGGGTTGACTTGCAGGTTGAGTCTGTGGTTAAGAAACCAAATGTAATGTTGTCATTTACCTCAAGAGAGTTGGAATGTAAAAGCAGTGACGTGATACTGAGACTTTATAAAGCTCTGGTTAGGCCCTATTTAGAATACTGTGTCTAGGTTTGGGCCCCATACCTCAGGAAGGACATACTGGCACTGGAGAGTGTCCAGCGGAGATTCACACGGATGATCCCTGGAATGGTAGGTCTAACATACGATGAATGGCTGAGGATCCTGGGATTGTATTCATTAGAGTTTAGAAGGTTGAGGGGAGATCTAACAGAAACTTACAAGATAATGCATGGCTTAGAAAGGGTGGATGCTGGGAAATTGTTTCCATCAAGCTGGGATACTAGGACTTGTGGACACAGCCTTAGATTTAGATGGGGTCAATTTAGAACGGAAATGAGGAGACATTTCTTCAGCCTGAGAGTGGTGGGCCTGTGGAATTCATTGCCACAGAGTACAGTGGAGACCGGGACGTTAAATGTCTTCAAGGCAGAGATTGATAAATTCTTAATCTCGCAAGGAATTAAGGGATACAGGGAGAGTGCAGGTAAGTGGCATTGAAATGCCCATTAGCCATGATTGAATGGCAGAATGGACTCGATGGGCTGAATAGCCTTACTTCCACTCCTATTTCTTATAGTCTTGTGGTCTAATGGTATACATATCTTTATTCATATCAATGGCAATACTTCATCATCACTCTGTCAATGTAGGCTGTGAAAGGATAAGCCCTGCAGCAAAGATACAGTTGATACCTTTGTGATTCCATTGGGATTAGACAGGCCATTATATTTTTCCATTAGTGCTGTTAGTACATTTATGTGTGAATACACGAGTGCTAAAATGTTTAATAAATAAATAATTGACCAGATATTTTGTGAACTGTCACTCTTTCACTGTTATCTGATATTCAAAAGCCAAATAAACAAGCTAGTTTATTCTTCTCATGTCTGTTGGTATCTGAAATGTCTCCAACACTCCAACTCCTATCCATGTCACTAGTTATGGAACTGGTATTAGGAGTGGGTGAAGGGGAGTGATTTGGCTCCCCTCCATTCATGGTTGGCCATAACAAATGTTTATAATTGTTTTCCAACATGTGGCTATCCCTCTCACTCATAAAAATATAGTTTACCCACTGTAGCAGTAAGAGGCCAATTACAAGGTCGTCTTGAATGAAAGACAGAGCAATTTTATCATGTGCTGACTCTGAGAAAAAAATAATAACAATGCAATGTTAAGCAAACAGGTACCAGTTAAAAAGGGATAGTATCAGTACAAAAGGAAGATGAAAGAATATGCAGTTTACAGAACTTGGGATGTTGGGAGGGATAAGGTTTTAACCTGAGACTTCAGATGTTTAATTGGTGTCCTGAAACATCAGCATTGGCAAATATTTCAGTTATCTTTGGTATTCTTGGTTAACTAACCTTTTAGCTTGAGGCCCCATCTTGGCCTCTTCTGCCACTTCTAAATGGTTCAACACCAAGTTTCCACTGCTATTGTCAGGTTTACTGGACTAAAATACTCATTTCTCAATTTCGTCAAGCAGTCAGAAATGTTATACATATTTATCACTAAAGACTTGTTAGCATGCTCAAAGTTATCATCAGTTTTCATTAATATTAATATTCTACTGCGAAAGTGTAAACATTCTGAGCATCCAGTGGAAACTGGAGTATCCGGTGGAAACCCATGCAGACAAGGGAGAACATGCAAACTCCACCCAGACAGTCGTTCAAGGATGGAATCAAAACCAGCTCACTGGCGCTGCACTGCTCGAATCTAAGTTGAAAACTTGACTCAACATCGTGGCTTACTGTGCTGTGAAAGATGTTATTTTTCAGTTTGGAGACTTAAAAATGGGGCACATCTACGTTTGCGGGGAGAAGTAAAAGAATCAGATCACACTGTGCAAAGGTGAGCAGTGGAGTTTTTCCAAGTGACCTGTTCAATATTTATCCCTCAACTAATATCACTACAATAGATTATTAGCTCATTATCACATCTGTATTTTGTGGACCATTGCTGTAGGCTAATTTGTTACTCCTTTTCTATGTTACAACAGTGATTACAGATTACAACAGTTCCAAAGCATTTTGGCAGTCCTTGAGTTCTTTGTGAAGGTGGGGTTTCAAAATGATGCACATGTTGGGCAAATGATAGTAGAGTCTGGGGTGGGCCATTTAAACGTCAATGATAATGATATGATATTTCCCAGAACATGTCCAACCAGAACTGGCAATCCTATTAAAAGACCCAATTATTGAAAACAGCAGTTATGATCCACATTATCCAAATTTTAAATGGGCTCTATGCCATTTTATGAAAATGTACAAAAGTTACAAGTTTACAAGCTGTATAAACACAAAGTCTTCTGGCTTGCAAGTTGTACAATACTATCGTGTGAGAGAATCAAACTTATAATATTATAGTTTTTCATCACCCCTCATATTTAGTTGTTGCTCTTTCACTATGAGTACACAATTGCAGCTAATTTGTACTATAAAGTTGTGTCATGAAACTTTTCCAGCAGTATTTTAAAATACAGTATTTTTGAAGTGGAGTCTCTGGTATAATGTAGATAATGTAATAATTAATTGTACATAACAATCTCCTACAAACAGCGATTGGATAATAATGAATTAATCTTCTTGTTTATCTTGATTTTTGGAGATGTATTTGCCAGAACATCAGGAATAACTCTCTATCTTTTGAAATAGTGCCATGAAATATTTTATGCCTACTGAAGAGACCAAATGGAGCCTCAGATTAATATGTCAATTGAAAGTCTCCCTCAGTGACTGTACAGAAGAATAAACTTACAATTTTGTAGTCACGTCTGTGAAGTGAAACCACAAACTTCAATGAGGAAACCACAAACTTCAACGAAAGTGTGCTGCCATGTTTGAATTGCACAACAGACCAGATTCAGATGAAAGGAGAGTTCAGAAGTGATTGTAGAAATGGACAAAGTTAAGAGAATGAGGGGAAGGGCTATGAAGAGATCTAAACATAAGGAAAATATTTTTACACATGGAGGCACTGGAGCCAATGCAATGAAATACCAATGTAAGAATAATGTTAAGACAGACAGGTTTTCTAACCCTCCACTCAAGTTGATAAGTTGCGTCAAGCAGTGTTTTGTGATGAATCATTAATTTGTTTTAAAGTCTGGTTTAGATGTACAATAATGTTTGATCACTTCATTTCAGGAAGATATTTTCACACAGCAACTTTAGTAATCAAGTGTCTATGAACTGAAGATGATTCATTGATAACTCTTACCTTTTGCACTTGGACAATCTCATGATCACATTCTCCTAATAATAACACAGTTCACCAATAAGATAACAACTAAATAAGGTCTTTACATTAAAAGGATACAGGCTTCTTCTGTATAAGGAACTGTGCTGGTAGTTCCTCCTACCACATAACTGTAAAAGGAAACTTCCAGTGTGTAGCAGTAGGAGGTGTCATCCAGAAGACCACCAAGGAAGCGACGTCCTGTGCCTGCCTTCACTGCATCTCGGTTAAAGCAAGTACTGGACTAAAAATGAAACATGTGAAAATTAAAAACTTAAAACAAGACAATAAAAATAATTTTATCGCCACAACAGTTGTTTTGTGGAGCACTACACTGCCAGAAACATTCACATTGTTGTGAAATCAATGGCAATTGAATCATATTGTCTTGTAACAAAAATATCCCTGTTGCAGGATTCCTTTACTATTACTTTTAAATGATAGAATTTGAAGACATTGTAGGTGTCTAAATTTGACAGCCCCTCAAACAAGCTGCAGGGATTGCAGTCTGTGATTAAAGTATCCCCGTTGACTGCAATGCAGGCAGCATGTCAGCTCTATACTTTCTGTTTTTTAAACTATTTCGGTGTCCAGCCAGTACTGCCTGTGTTGTTCATTGAAGGATCCTGAGCAGGGGTGGGGGGAAATATTGTGAGTGCTAATAGCTTCCTTGCATTTCTTAAAGAGAGGTGCATTGGATTGGAACAGGTGCTGGCAGTCGTTTAGAAAATTAAGCTGATCTGGGAACCATTAGATAATGGAACAAAGTAAGAACACACAGAATTCAAGGGGGGGGGGGGGTCTTGGTGGAAAAGTTGGTAAGTAGTAGAGATGTTGAGTAACACTGAGAAGCTTCTGGCATTATCAGGTGTGAAGTCCTGAGGGCTTCCTGCAAGACATTCAGTGACCTCACGAGTAGTCAAGTTCATTGAATGCATCTTCAAATGCTGTATCCCTCCAATTGCATGCTGGCCTCACACACTGCTCAATTCGCCACCCATTTAAAACTTACCTACTAACAATCTCTGACAATCAGGACTCATGTTATTCATTTGCTGCACTGTTTCCTCACACATTGAATACTGCTGTAAGTCTTACACCCATGTTTTACAGCTTATAAATGCTCAACAATGACAGGTAAATATTCAACTTTAGCAGAGGTGCAAACAGATCAGACCAAATAAATGACAAACCTTTTTCGTAATTTCAGGATAAGATTAGATTCCCTACAGTTTGGAAACAGGCCCTTCGGGGGCTGTGTTCAAAGAAGATTGAATTTAAATCATAAACATTAGATTACATTGTTGTTTGGTTTTGCTAAGCTGAAGATACAGTATTAATAATACATTGTTAATTTTTGTCTGAGCTATAAACCTTGTTATCTGATATTTGTTATTCTAAAAGTTTGGTTAGGAATTATTGGGGTAATTTTGAGGATCATTGAATATTTTAATTTTACTGTGTTATGAATACAGGGATAGGGATGCTGATTTGATGTGGCTTGCTGTGCCATGTCTTAACAAGAGTTAATAAGTTAACACTCTTAACAGTTCACAGAACTGTTTGAGTTCTGAAGAAGAATCATATCAGACTTGAAACATTAGCTCTGTTTCTCTCTCCATAGATGCTGCCAGACTTGCTACATTTCCCCAGCATTTTCTGTTTTTACTTGAGGTTCCACATAAATTCTGCTGTAGAGAACTTGGATGAACACTTCAATGGGGCAGACTCCAGAGAAACAGTGATGGATATGTATGAAAAGATGCTTAATCCAATGGGAAACCTGCTAAAAAGCCTGCAGTCAATGAAGAAACATGAAGAGCCTAGTAATATCTTGGCAAAAGTCTTTGTGCAGAACCTGGAACTGATATTCTCACCTGGAAGTGGTGGCCAATCATGAGTACCCTTGCACTCCAATCCATAGAGGCATAGAGCCTGAGAGGTCTACAACACATGAAAAGGTTCAGCCCATTGAATTTGTGCTGGTCAAAAACATCCACCTAACTATTCTAATCCCATTTTCCAGCACTTGACCTACAGCCTTTTATGCCTTCACAATACAAGACTACACATAAATACTTCTTAAATGTTATGAAGGTTTTTGCCTCTACCACATTTGCAGGCAGTGAGTTCCAGATTCCCACCACCCTCTGGGTGAAAAATTATTCCTCACATTCCATCTAAACTTGCTACATCTTAAAGTCAATCTAGAGCCCGGTCATTGAACCCTCTACTAGGGGTAAAGTTTATTCCTAACACCTCTATGTCCGTCATAGTTTTGTACATCTCCCCCACCAACATCCCTACTCCTAGGGAAACAGTCCCAGTCTCTCTTTATAAGTAAATGCTCCAGCCTAGGCAACATCCTGGAAATTTTCCTCTGCATCCCTCCAGAGCAATCACATTCCTCCTATAATAATGTAGCATCTGATCAACGATATCTCTGCGTCTATTGCAACACAAGTCGAAGAATACACATGTCTGGGAACTGCAGTAGAATCTCAGACTAAGGTTATGAGAAGTCAGCTTGCATCCACACAATATCAGACTTCAAACAAAATGGTTGTGAATTACAGAATGTGAAGGGAATTGGAGAGTCTCACAGCAGTCCAACAAACTGTCCCCTAACATACTTCAAGATTGTTGAGGCATGTTCTGGGGGCAAGTCAGGTTTCTGTGGAGCTGTCCTCCATTTATTCTCCCACACCTTCCATTCAGCCAGCCAGCTCATCCCAGCCATGCTGAGATGATGCTGTTCATAGTTGGGGTACAATTGTGCCAGCAATAGATGACAGATTCCATGAGGACATGCTTCTTGAAGCACAGATCCTCCTTACATTGCTCCTCATTGAAATTAATATTCAACCTATTATATACAGTAGTTGATTCCTTAAAGTAGCACTTGTGAGCAGTTGGGCAGAACTTGGAGTCCTCACATTTGGTGAACACATATTTAATGCTGATTGGTGGGCATATCCAAATGACAAGTACTCCAGATCCGAATTTTACAGGGTCCATATATTTTGTATCTGCTTGAAAATATTGTCCAAAATATATATTTCTTGGAGTTGACAAGATTCATGAAAATGTTATATTTACTAAACAAGCAAAAGACAGAAAAGTTTGTGCATTGTCAGCTGACACAACAAATCTGTATGCTGGGTAGCTCAACTCACTTTCACCACCATTGCTTGTTATGTATGTGATCTGTATTACATATTGATTTAACTTCCATAGACTCAAAATAGGTGTTCCACATCTCATCTGTGTCAATTTTCATTGAAACAGGACATGAAGATGAAATATTACTGTGCTATTGTGGAATATTTGTTCCAGTGAAACTTCCAGATACAAATAATAGATGACAAAAGTATTTAATCTATAACTCTGTCTTTTGTTGTGCTTTGATTGTTTATATATCTCGCCATTTCTAGTTACCAACAGAAGATCCAAAAAGTTTGATAATTATTAACATCAACAATTGTTTGAAATAAAGCAGGAGAGGGAGGAGTTACCTATTGCTGGACTGTTAATTCAGGGCCTCAGTTAATGTTCTGGGGACACAGGTTCAAATTCCACAGCAGATGGTGGAATTTGAATTCAATAAAGGAAAATTGGAATAGCAAGTCAAATGATAAGCATGAACCTTTTGCCAATTATCAGGAAAAACCCATCTGATTCAAAAATGCCTTTTACAGAAGGAAACTGCCATCTTTACCTAGTCTGGTCTACATATGACTTCAGACCCACAGCAATGCAGTTGACTCTTGGCTGTCTGATGGGCAATAAATGTTAGCCTAACCAGTTTCACTTCATCCCATCAATGAATAAAAAAATGCTAAGTAAACAATTCTCCTGTACCAATATAAAATAAGGTTGACATTTTAGTGAACTGAACCAGAGCAGAGTTACGATATTACACAGTTATAGTTATTATGATCCGAGCAACTATTTTGATTAACATTTTATATTCATTCTATCCATCGTTTCTCAATAATTGCTAGTTTTTTGGTAATATTGTGACATATTCAATTGCAAGAAAATTTTATGCTCTAACCCAGGGGTGGGGAACCTGTGGCCTTAAGGCTGCATGCGGCCTTCTAGGCCATTGTGTGTAGCCTTTTGAATGAATCCAAATTTTGCAGAACAAATCTTTTATTTTTTATTAATATGTTTTTCTCGTCCTTTATTATTTTTATTTTAATCTAAAAATGAATGAATTTAAAATACCAGAGAGTAAGAGAAATACAATGAAAGGTTCTCTGACTTTGAGAATCATGACATCACACTCAAATTAGCATTTCAATCTCACCTAGTTGATGTCTCCAAGGCTCCTAAAGAACTACAGATGAATTGATAGAGCTCTCAGAAGATGACATTTTAAAGTCCTTATTTGACGATAAGAAAGATCTGATTGAAATATGGAAAAATGCAATAGAATACCCATGCCTTCGGCAACACGCACGAAAAATGCTTTCTTGCTTTTCAACCACTTATTGCTGCTATTCTACATTCTCGTACTTAACCAAAATCAAGACGCCCTTAAGGTCACAAATGACGGATACCCATCTAGAGGATCAGCTAAAACTGCAGACACCCATGCTGCAACCAAATATTCAAATGCTTTCCTACAAAAAGCAGTCACAACAAAGTCATTAAAAGGTTAGTTAACTTTAGAATTAACATTTTTTTTCATTTTTTTAGTTAGTTAGTACAAAGTAGTTAGATTTTTACAAAATAATGTGAATTTCAAAGAATATATAATTGAAGTTTATTGGATGCAGCCTTATTAGATTACAACTAACATAATGCGTCCTTCCAACATGAAAAGGTTCCCCACCTCTACTCTAACCTAAAAGCAACATATAAATCCTGTCAATAATCGGATTATCAGAAGACATCGAAAGAAATTATGCAGATCAACTCAGTTTCTTTAATGTGATAAGACATTTCTATTAGAGTGAAAAATTGTATTAATCTAACCCAAAAAAATATTTAGTTTGTTACTTAAATAATAGCTATTTAGAAACTATGAGATAGAAATTCAAATGATGGCACAAAGTTATGATATCAGATTGAGTGGTGATTACATTAGTTACATAGATATTCAGTTTCAATGTAATCCACAGAACAGAACATGTTACATTTTAGTGGCCTATTTTGTGAAAGACGTTAAATGAATTTTCATCTCAAAAGATTTTGAATATGAAATACCAAACATGTCTTAAATCATACTCTTATAATCTGAATATTCAATTTTGTTTCAATATATAATTTCTGGAGGAAAATCTTTAAACTGTTTATTTCTTAGTTACACAAAATGAAAGTAAAACTTCTTCAAATTATATACCTGTGCTATAACTGATTACCATCATGTGACAAACCATTTTCACAGTTGTTGCCCAAATTATCTCCTGACAGCCACAGTTTTGAGTAAGTTATACTAGAAGGCATTTTCTCAAAAAATATTGCCCTCTTAGATTTTAAGCCTGACCACACATTTGGTTTGTTAAATTATGCTGGAGCTTTCCCTGAAAGTCAACCTAACCCAAGGGGATAATAACACAAAAAGTAAATACATTTGTTATCTAGCAACTGTTGAAATTCATTTTAAGTAAAAGGGGTATCATGAATTTTATAACATTACTCAATGTGGTTTATTAGACTACAAGTGATATGTTATTTATGTCAGAAAACAACATTTTCAAAAAATATTCATAGTAGGCATCAAAGTCATGCTAGCTATAACAATGAGTGTGGCGGCACAGTAGCTCAGTGGTTACCACTGCTGCCTCACAGTGCCAGGGAAATGGGTTTGATTCCACCCTTGGTTGACGGTGTGGAGTTTGCAATTCTCCCTGTGTCTATGTGGGTTTCCTCCGGTGCTTTGGTTTCCTCTCTTAGTTCAAAGATGTATACGTTAGGTAGATTGACCATGCTAAATTGCCCATTGTGTCCAGGGTGGGTGGATTAGCCATGAGAAAAGTAGGGAGGGGGTGGGTCTGGGTGGGACGCTCTTTCGATGGTTGGTGTGGGCTGAATGGCCTGCTTCCATATTGTCAGGATTCTATGATTTCTATGAAAATTAACCTGTGAACATTTAAACACATAGACCAATAATTATTGGGCAGCAATTAAAACAGAAAATTCCAGTTGATTGAAAGATATGATGGAGAACTGCTTTAATGCTTCTTCAAGCATATTAGAGTGAAATCCAGATACATGGGGATCACAATAAGGGTTAGAATATTCTGAACTCATACAAGTCAAATACTTGAGCAGCTCAATGCTTGTCATGGTTGCATTATGATTAATCTAATCTCCATGACATCCTTATTCTTTTTAAGTTATTACAACATTGAACTGGACAATGCAATACGATATGAAAACCGACATACTTATTTTGAAAAAGAATTCTCTAAATAATTTCAAACAAGATAAGGTAATATTAATTTGGATACAGTGCTAGTAACAATTTACAATATAAAGCAGTCTTCAATATGTCTATTCTGTGATCCACAGTAAACTAACTGATGATATATCATGTTTTAAACTGGTCTTCTCAGTATGACACCTAGGTGCTTTTAACCTGATTGTTATTAGTCAAATAGCTATGTTGTGCATGCCTCCAACTAGGTGGCTGCACAGAGCACTTCTCTAACCCTGTGTCTGCACTTTGAAGTCCTCCAGCCATGTGACCGAATGCTGAATTCCCAGCCTGGTGGATGCACACTGCAATCCTCCAGTATTGTGACTGCATACTGCAATCCTCCAGCTCTTTGGGTGCATTCTGGATTCCTCCAGTACTGTGACTGTATACTGCAGTCCTTGAGTACTGCGGCTGCACACTGTACTCCTCCAGTACTTTGATTGCACACTACACTCCTCCAGCCCAGTTACTGGACTCAAAATGGTAACTCTGCTTTCTCACCACAAGTGCTGACAGATATGCTGAGTTTCTCCAGCAATATTTGTTTATTTCCAATCTCCAGCTTTCACAGTTCTTTGATTTATTACAGTTATACACAATGGCTCGCCACCAAAGGCAGCAAGCACATTTGGGAAATGGTAGGAGGCACTATCTCAGCAGCATTCTCCGTATGTTCAAGTATGAGTATTTAAATGCAAATGAGGAACTTTTCACTTTTAAAATATCCAATATTCAATTTGCATCATGTTAATATATAGGTCTTAGAAACAACTTAATCCCTGCAGAATGTTAGCAATCTACTCCTTGTTGGCACACTAATACTATTTGCTGTGTGCTGGCACAGCAGATAGAAATGATTTATACCAACTACCTACACATAAAATTCTGCACAAAAAAATCTGGAATTCTTTCCCAAACTGTTTCTGCATTTTTACCTCATGCCTGCCCTCTTTAAAGCAGACTTTAAGATATATTTTTTCAATTGAGTTTTTGGTCATTTATCCTATTATCTCCTTTCACGGATTGATATAAAATTTTGTTTGTTAAGCTATTTGTGAAGCACTTTAGGAGATTTTATCACATTGAAGCACTTTGTAAATTGTTGATGATATTGCCTGAAAGATCCAATGGTCATTACTGCATGAGGTCCTGGTAGAACTATGTAAGGCTCAGCTCTTATCACTCTGCCTTGGAAATTAGCCTGGGTCTGCACAACGAGTTCACACCAGAATAGGGAGGCTCAATATTCAGTGAATGGATCTTCATTGGATGTGTTAGGCTGAAATCAGGACTATTTCATATGTGGAGGGTGAATCAGACAACTTTAATTTCTACAAATTTCAAATTACTCGATTACTATTTTCTTGACATCTAACTTCTTTATCTAAAGAAAATACAGACTGGTATCAACATGCTTTTTCCTATGGTCCAGCATCTGTGTACAGGGCTTTTAATGTCACTGTCAACCTTGTGTTCAGTCAACAGGAAGTAGCTGGCTGTTGAGTGTAATATATAGATGAAGTTTCCCTTGCCTAAAGGCAAAATACTACACTTCAGTGATTTGTTCAATGTAACAGTGAACTTCAAATCTATCTGCATGGGCTTTTGCAAGAGCTTCAATTTGCATATTAAACAATCAATAGCACCCGCTAAAGTCTTGGTACCGGCCATTATTAATGAAAGCTGTCAAAATATTCTAGTAAGATATACAGAATTTTGCAAATATTCATTCAAGAGATAAAGATGAAATATAAATGTTCCTCTGGTCTTTTAGTAATGCATTTTACTCTAACTTTGTTGCAGGAAAGATATTTTACTTTTGGACACAATATAGTTCATTACTTTGAGTACAGCATAATTTTTAAGAAGATGATATTCTTGAATATGAAGCTAATTCTGAATCTAATAGCACCGGAACTCTCTGCCCTGCCTTCCAACCCCGATCCCATCTGCAAGATGTTAGGATAAAGGAACATGAGACTAGGGTATGAGAAGGATTTTCCTTTTCAGATTCAGGATTTTGCAGTCATGGTTACAATGAGCTCTTGGTGGCACTCAGTGCCTGATCAAGGGCCCTGAAATCAGGAAGGGCTGAGTCTACTGAGAGACACCAACTTGCCCTTGCTGAGCATTCTCCTAAACACACTAAACATTGGCTCTTACAGGCAATATCAACAACAATATACAAAGTGCTTAAATGTGGTAAATTGACCATTGGCTCAACATTTTTTGATTAGAAAATGGCTGCCTGAGTGAAGTCCTGTTTAAAACCCGGGTGTTTTTCAGGAAGGTCTAGAGACCATCAAAGGAGTCAAAGCCGCTTGCATATTGACCAGGAAGCAATTCCATGATTCTGTAAGGCCCACCCAGTGCCATTTATCTTATGGGCAAAACTGGATGCAGAATTCAGTAGAGTGGAAAGTGATGGAATCATCAAATCAATCCAGTTTGCAGAATGGCTAGCACCAGCCATACCAATTGTGAAGCCCAAAGGTTGGTTGTCCTTTGTGTGGATTTTAAATAAAGAGTAAACCGCTTTTTGCAGCTCAATAAATACCCAATCCCTCCCATAGAGGATTTATACAGAAAGCTGCAAGAGGGGCTTTTTGTCATGAAGCTGGATATGAGCCATCCGTACTTGCAATTGCAGTTCGATGAAGTTTCCCAGAAGCAGGCTACAATTAATACCTCATAAGGGTTTGTACCAATATATGACACTGCCATTTGGGGTATCGTCAGTCTGTGCAATTTTTCAGCGGACGATAGAGAACATTTTACAAGGTCTATCTCAGGTCACCATTTATCTAGACGATGTACTAATAACAGGTAAGACAAATAAGGAGCACTTAAAGAACTTGGGCATAGTCCTTAAATGTTTCTCCCAAGTGGACGAATGCCTTCAAAATGAAAACTTTGTGTTCTAGGCACCCCAAGTAACCTACTTGGGCTACAAGGTCAACAAGACCGGGTTACACCCATTGAAAGATTGAAGTAAGGACAACCAAAAGTGCCCCAACTCCCATGTCTGTACTAGAGTTTAGTCCTTTCCTTGGGCTTGTGAATTATTATGGAAAATTCATACATAACCTTGTCTCCATCCTGGCATCTTTGCATCAACTCTTAGGGTCAGCCTTGGAAACAGTTGTGTAGCAAAGCCATAGGTTTCAGGGAAGTGAAGAAACAGCTATCATCCTCTGACATGTTGGCACACTACGCTCCCAAGCAAGATCTGGTATTGACATGTGATGCCTCCCCATATGGCATTAATGTAGTACCAGCTCATAGGTGCCCCAATGGAGAGCAACATTCAAAGCATATGCTTCCAGGACTTTGGCTAATGCTGAGCGTAAATATGTCCAGATAGAAAAGGAAGATTTAGCAGTCATATTTGGAGTCAGGAAGTTCCACCAATATCTTTATGGATGTAGGTTTGTAATGCAGTCTGTTCTGATATAACACAATAGTTCCGTACCTGTGCGATCCCCGTTATAAGAAAATCGCGTAATGGCAGCACCATTTAAATCAGTGGGGCCAGAATTGCGTTATAGCCAATACAGGAAACAAAAGTACACATCGTACAAATAATGGTCCAAATTCTTCAATTGCCTTATAGCCTATTTGCATTGAAGAAACAAGTATTATGGCAGAACAGACTATAATAATGGACCACAAACCACTGCTAGGTCAACTTAAAGAGGACAAGGTAGTGCTGCCCTTAGGTTCAGACTGATTTCAGTCGTGAGTGCTAATATGAAGTGAATATAATTACAAGTTGGTGCACCATCCGGGAGGCCAAGTAGCAAATGTGGATGCATTGAGCTGCCTCCCGCTGACAGATACACCACTGGTGATACCACCACTGGAGAAGCCACTAATGGTTTTAAATTTTCTGGACACGCATCCAGTCACAGCTGACAATATCAGACTTTGGACACGGAAAGATTCGGTTCTGCCAAAACTGAAACAGCTGGTGGTCTTGAGTGAAACCAAAGGGCTGTCACAATCAGCATTGAAACCTTTTTGGACTTGGAGAGACCAGATCACAGTAGTGGATGGCATATTATTATGGGGAGCAAGAGTGGTTGGCCCAAGCAAAGGTTGCCATCAGATACTGGCTGAACTGCACTAGTATCATCCAGGGATTTCCAAAATGAAGATATTGGTGTGGGAAATTATGTCTGGCAGTCAGGATTGGATGCAGATGTTGCCATATATTTAGGACAATGCCCAGAGTATGAATAAGGACAAGAATTACTGCCAACAGCTCCCCCACATTCGAGAGAATGGCCAGTAAACACTGGGACTCGGTCACACATCAACTATGGAGGTGCTTTCATGAGCTCAATCTTCTAAGTCATTGTGCCACTTAAAGTGGCTGGATATGCACAGAGTTCATTCGCCAAATCTGGCATGACAACATAAAAACTGTGTACATCTTTTGCAATACACGGATTCCTGGAAGTATTGGTCACAGATAACAGCCACCGTTTACCAGCAGGGAATTTAAGTACTTCTGAAGTTGAATGGTATTTAACATTTAAGGACATCTCCATACCATCCATCATCCAATGATCTGGCAGAAAGTGCAGTCCAACTTTCAAGGCAGGTCTAAAGAAACTACAGCTTCACTAGATACTAAACTGCTCTAGTTCCTATTTAATTCTAGGACCACCCCTCACACAACTACAGAGATAGCTCCAGCACAGTTGCTAGTGGGGAGAAGACACTGCAGCACCTTAAATGTGATCTTTCCAGACCTGGGGGAGCCAGGTGGGGGGAACAGCATCAGAAATGCCAATGCCGGACTCAAGATTCTGGTCAGCGAGAGAGACAGTTGAAACAAAGCTTGATGCAGGAACCACAGGAATATCCCTGCGTGGGTAAGAAGCAGTCACATATAAACGACGAGAAAGTTTGGACTGCAGATGCTGGAGATCAGAGTCAAAATGTGTGGTGCTGGAAAAGCACAGCTGGTCAGGCAGCATCTGAGGACAGGAGAGTCGATCTTTCGAGGGTAAGCTCTTCATCAGGAACCTTCATCAGGAAGAGCTTATGCTCAAAACATTGACTCTCCTGTCCTCAAATGCTGTCTGACCGGCTGTGCATTTCTAGCACCACACTTTTTGATTCAGGTTGGTGTGAACAAACACATAGATCATATGAAAGCTGCAAACTCGCAGTGGTGTGTGACCAAAATGTGCCCAGTTCCTCAACAGCCTTTCCAACTATTCTGGAATCCGTGGGTTCGTCCTCCCCATCAAGTACTGAAGAGACCTTGGAATCTGAGATGGACAGAGCCAATGTTTCCACCTTGAAGTCTTTGCCACCTGAAGAAGAGAATGAATTTCTCCAAGATGCTCTGGGTGCAAGATGCAAGATACCATATGTTACACGCCTTCTGTATCAGAGGCAGAGTTGGAGGAACCTGACCTGGATGACTCAAGTTTCAGTACAATGGTAGATGCTTTATTACAGCCGGCGAGAGATTTCAAAATGTCCCCAAAATAGCCGTGTGTCTACTTGTGGTGACACTTCTCCACAAATCTCTGTCCTACACACAGAGACAGTATACCTTATAGGAATTAAACAAAAGGTTTATCAGTCACATGGCCGATTGTCATCACATAGTTTAAAGTAGGTAATTATTAATTTACAAAGCTTGATGAATGTCAATGTCCTGTGATAACGTATGAATGTATTACAGAAACTGATTATCATATTCTTCATGATTATGTGTTGCTGGGAAGAGATTAAGGCAGAGGGTTTTGCCTGCTGTAAATGGGGGATTCACATACCTATGCTAATATGGAGGGGAAATAAGACAATGGGAGCTGGAGGCAGTTTAACAGGGCTGGGGACATGGCTTTCAGTCTTGTCTGAAAAGGGCAAATCCCTCTGTCTCAGGCGACAGGGGGAATCCAGATGTGTGGTTCCGCTAGGCTCCATTTCTGAGATACAGTCAGCCTCCCCCCTACTGAGGTGTTCTGTCTGTACTATAAGAGGACAGGCTTTCAGTTGATACTGTGATAAGTCTTTTGGTAGTGGAATGTTTAACCCTTGAGTCCTCAATGTGTCCTGCTTGGATTGTTTTCCTTCTACTGACTGCAATTTGTGGCTTCAGTAAGAAAAACCTAATCTGAGGCTGTCTTCTAAGAAGTAATTCAGCTAGTGCTCTGCCAGTGAGTCTTGTTAGGATCAATAAACAAACATTCACAAGTTTGCGAATTACTGACATCTGATGTTTTTTTCAATTTGCATTGAACATTTGTTTCACAAGAGGCTGCTTAATAATTTGTCCTGTGTGCTCTGCTGCTCCCTTCAAAACAAAATGATATAGTGGAACTCCAGACTGTTTTACTCCATTCATAGTCAGCAAATTTGGAAGCTAATGAACAAAACCCAAGTCCATTGCCATACACAATTTCCTCTGGGAGCCTACAGGAAGCTAATAAAGTCAGCAAAATTCTAAAATTTTGCTTGTTGTTGTTTGATTCATCAGAACCCCCCAGAACATTAAACCATTGAAAGCCAATTGTGTGGTCTTAATGTCATACTTTGAAGCATACAAAGCCATAGCACATCTCAGCATTTTGCCTGCAGCTGAAGTGAGTGGTGGGTACATTGGATTCAATGTAGGCTTTAGAGGCTTATAATCAGTTTGATTGTGAAACTGAGACAAGTATTTATGGAACTTTCTTCCTTCAGAAATCAAAAACAATACTTTTCACTCTATCTAAGCAGAATGTCATTCATTGGGACTGAGGGTGCATGAGGCAAATGGCAATCAGTCTCTCCTCACCAGTATCCAATACCTGAGAGATCACAGAATATATGCGATATAGACAGGCATGATGTGTTACCTTAATTTTTTGGACACAATATACTGTTCAAGCACTGAACCACCTTCCAGACTACTTTTGAGCTGCACACAAATCTGTTCCATGATCCTCTTTTGAAATTTTTCAAAATTACAATAGACAGACAGCTTTTTCAAAACCAGATAAAATCTCCAATTTCCTCACTGAGAAAATGATTCCTTGTCCCAAAAGAATAGCTTTCTGCAATATCCAATGGCTCGGGATTGTGAACAGTAACCTACTGCTCAATCTTTCAAAAAACTCTGCCAGTGTGTCATACAGTTCTAGGGTTGTTTCAGAGAGAAATATCTGTCTTTTCCTTTCCCACAATTTCTGGTCAACAACTGGATGATCATGAACATCAAGGGTATTATCAGCAATGAAATCATCTCCATACACACACCGATAGATTCTCAGACAAAACTGCATCCTTCCAGTCACCCAATAATACTTGTTGATGCAGCCATTTTAAATGTCAGTTCATCCAAGTCGACAAACAATCGACAACAGATTTTTAAAGTTAATTCTCAGAGAAAAAAAAGACTCACAATCCCACTACTTATTTGCTGGAAGCTCCTGCAAACCAAACAGTCACATTTCCAATCTCACTTTATTGCCAACTGTAATATTTTTGCAGGACAAACTAATGACAGCGCACCACATGGAAACGCAAACACTCAACAAATTGGTCTATTTTGGAAACAGCTGAAATTAAATATGAAAAATACAAATGGTCAAAAAAGTTGTTATAGTAGTTGGTGGGGGAGGGCAATCTGCCTGTAGGTGCTTATGAAGTCTGCAGAAAGGAAGGTCTTCAAATCCACTGGGAGCAGCGTCTGTCTCACCTGTCTCTGGGAGACTGCCCCCCAGCAGTCACACTGTCTCCTGATGTCTGGTGATTTGGACACCGACTGGAAAATTCTTTTCAACCTCTGACAAAAGATCTTATTTGGCCTTTCACAAAGTGCCCAGCCACTCCGTGGTTTTGCCATATTTCCATTCCGCCTTTTGAAAAAATAACTTGAGGGTGGACTGGAGCCAGTATGCAGGCTGTGGAAATTTACATGCCTTTCTGCCTTTCTCAAGTAGTCACATATTACCACAAATAAAATAACCAGTAGACCAGCTAATAGTTTCTTTTGAGTTGTTGCAGTAAAGAGATGCTTTTTTTGCTTGAAGTAAAAAGAATTCTGATTCACAGGAGATGGATTTGCAGTAACGGGAATTTGCTTTTTTAATCTTGTTTCCACTTTCTGCTTTTAAAGATCAGGACTTACGTCAAGTATTCATGAGGCTGAATTTGCACAAGAAACCTTTCATAGGGGTTTGTCCTCAGAGTTCTCAACATGGACTCTGAAAGCTCATGGTTTCAGGTAAACCAAGGGCAAGGAAACCTCTGATTTCCTCGTTCTACCCTCCCTCAGCTGAGAACAACACTTGGAGGAAGCACTGAGTGCGGCAACGGTGCAAAATATACTCCAAGTGGAGCTTTCAGTGTCCACCACAAAGACTGGCTCGGCAGCAGCATGACTAAGTGAGCTCGTCAGGTTCCAAAGGGTATAACTGCTAAACTCGGTTTACCCCAGGTAGTGAAGGACACAACAAGAAGGAAAAATATACTAGAACTCATCCTCACCAATCTGCCGGCCGAAGACGATCTGTCCATGAGAGTATCAGTAAGAGTAACCACTGCATAGTCCTTGCAGAGACAAGTCCCACCTTCACATTGAGAATAACCTGAATCATGCTGTGTGGCACTATCACTGTGCTAAATAGGACAGACTTCGAACAGATCCAGCAACTCAAGACTGGGCATCCATGAGGAGCTATGGGCCATTAGCAGCCACAGAATTATACTCCAGCACATTCTGCAATCTCACAACTCAGTGTTCCCCCACTTAACTATTATTATCAAGCCAGGAAACACCCCTGATTTAATGGGAAGTGCAGGAGGGCATGCCAGAAGCAGCACCATACCTAAAAATAATGCTTTAACCTTGTGAAGCTACCAAACAGGGCTACTTGCAAGCCAAAAAACAGAAGCAGCATGTCATTGACAGAGCTAAACATTCCAACAATTAAGGGGTCAGATCTAAGCTCTGCAATCCCGCCACATCCAGTTGTGGATGGTGGTGGACGATTAAACATGTCACTGGAGATGTCTCCACAAATATACATATCGTCAATGATGGAAAAGCCCAACACATCAGTGAAAAAGATAACGCTGCAGCATTTGCAGCAATCTTCAGCCAAAGGCAAATGGATGATCTATCTCATCCTCCTCCAGTGATCTCCAGCATCACAGATGACAGTCTTCAGCCAATTTGATTCACTGCACATGCTATCAAGAAATGACTGGAGGTCCTGGATACTGCAAAGGCTATAGGTCCTGACAACATTCTGGCAATAGTACTGAAGACTTATGCTCCAAACCTGTCAGGTTCCAAGAGATCGATAGTGATAGGGGACTCTCTAGTCAGAGGACAGAAAGGCATTCCTGCGGCTAGCAGTGATAAATCAGAATGCTGTGTTGCCTCCCTGGTGCCAGGATCAAGGATACCTTGGAGAGAGTGCAGAGTATTCTTAGAGGGGAATGAGTGCACATTGGAACAAATGACATAGTATGGGAAAAGGATGAGGTTCTGAAGGAAGAATATAGAAACTTAGGCAGGAATTTTAAAAAGAGGTCCTTGAGGATAGTAATGTCTGGATTGCTCCCAGTGCTACAAGCTAGTGAAGGTAGGAATAGGAGGATAGAGCGATGAATGCATGGCTGAGCAGCTGGTGCAGGGGAGAAGGATTCACATTCTTGGATCATTGGAATCTCTTCTGGGAGAGAAGTGATCTGTATAAGAAGAATGGATTGCACCTGAATTGGAAAGGGACTAATATACTGGCAGAGAGATTTGCTAGCGCTGCCCAGGAGGATTTAAACTGGTAATGTGAGGGTGTGGGACCCAGGGAAATAGTGAGGAAAGAGATCAGTCTGAGACTGGTACAGTTGGGAAAAGGAGCAAGTCAAACAGTCAGGGCAGGCAGGAACAAAGCAGAGAACGAGGAAGGACTGATAAATTAAACTGCATTTATTTCAATGCAAGAGGCCTAACAGGGAAGGCAGATTAACTCAGGGCATGATTAGGAACATGAGACTTGGGATATCATAGCAATTACAGAGGCGTGGGCTTCGGGATGAACAGGACTGGCAGCTTACTGTTCCAGGATACAAATACTATCGGAAGGATAGAAAGGGGGGCAAGAGAACAGGGGGAAGTGGCATTTTTGATAAGGGATAGCATTACAGCTGTACTTAGGGAGGATACTCCTGGGAAAACATCCAGGGAAGTTATTTGGGTGGAACTGTGAAATAATAAAGGGATGATCACCTTATTAGGATTGTATGGCAAATCCCTGCAGTAGTCAGCAGAGAAACAAATTTGTAAGGAGATCCCAGTTATCTGTAAGAATCATAGGGTAGGGAATTTTAACTTTCCAAATATTGACTGGGACTGCCATAGTGTTAAGGGTTTAGATGGAGAGGAATTTGTAAGTGAGTACAAGAAAATTTTCTGATTCAGTATGTGGATGTACCAACTAGAGAAGGTGCAAAACTTGACCTCCTTTTGAGAAATAAGGTGGGGCAGGTGACTGAGGTATCAGTGGGGGAGAGCTTTGAGGCCAGCGCCATAATTCTATTAGTTTTAAAATAATGATGGGAAAGGTTAGACTGGACTTAAAAGTTAAAGTTCTAAATTGGAGAAAGGCCAATTTTGATAGTATTAGGCAAAAAATTTCAAAAGTCAATTGGGGGCAGATGCTTGCAGGTAAAGGGTCAGCTGGAAAATGGGAAGTGTTCAAAAATGAGATAACGAGAGTCCACAGGTGGTTTATTCCTGTTTGGGTGACAGGCAAGGCTAGTAGATGTAGGGAATGCTGGATGATGAGAGAAATTGAGGTTTTGGTCAAGAAAAAGAGGAAGCATATGTCAGGACAGACAGCAGAGATTGAGTGAATCCTTAGAAGAGTATAAAGGCAGTAGGAGTACACTTAAGAGGGAAATCAGGACGGCAAAGGGGACATGAGATAGCTTTAGCAAATAGGGTTCATAAGAATCCAAAGGGATTTTATAAATACATTAAGGACAAAAGGGTAATTAAGGAGAAAATAGGGCCCCTGAAAGATCAGCAAGGCAGCCTATGTGTAGAGCCACATAGGAGATGGGGGAGATACTAAACAAGTATTTTGCATCAGTGTTTACTGCAGAGAAGGACATGGTAGATATAGAATGTAGGGAAATAGATGGTGACACCTTGAAGCATGTCCATATTACAGAGGAGGAGATGTTGGATGTCTTAAAAGGTAGATAAATCCCCAGGACCTGATCAAGTGTACTCTAAAAACCAGTGGAAAGCAAGGGAAGTGATTGCTGGGCCTGTTGCTGAGATATTTATATCATCGATAGTCACAGATGAGGTGCCAGAAGACTGGAGATTGCCTATTGTGGTGTCAGTATTTAAGAAAATGGTAAGCAAAAGTCAGAGAACAAGAGATCACCGTGCCTGACATCGGTGATTGTTGGAGGAAATCTTGAGGGACAGGATTTACATGTATTTGGAAAGGCAAGGACTGATAAGGGAAAGTCAACATGGTTTTCTGCGTGGGAAATCATGTCTCACTAACTTGATTGAGTTTTTTTAAACAAGTAAAAAAGGGAATTGATGAGGGCAGAGCTGTGGACATGATCTATCTGGATTTCAGTAGGGCGTTCAACAAAGTTTCCCATGGAACATTGGTTAGCAAGGTTAGATCACATCGATTACAGGGAAAATTAGCCATTTGGATATTGAACTGGCTTGATGTTAGAAGACAGAGAGGAGATTTGCCTTTCAGACTGGAGGCCTGTCACCAGTGGTGTGCCACAGGATTGGCGCTGGGTCCACTGCCTTTCTTCATTTATATAAATGATTTGGATGTGAACATTTGCGGTATGGTTTACGAGTTTGCAGATGACACCAAAATTGGAGGTGTAGTGGACAGCAATGAAGCTCATCTCAGAGTACAATGGGATTTTGATCAGATGGGCCAAAGGGCTGAGGAGTGACAAATGGAGTTTAATTTAGATAAATGTGAGGTGTTGCATTTTGGAAAGACAAAACAGAGTAGGACTTATACACATAATGGTAAGGTCCTGGGGAGTGTTGCTGACCAAGAAGGCCTTGAAGTGAAAGTCCTGAGGAATGTTACTGAACACAGAGATCTTTGAGTGAAGTTCATAGTTCCTTGAAAGTGGACTCACAGGTAGATAGCATAGGGAAGAAGGGATTTGGTATGTTTTCCTTTATTGGTCAGAGCATTAAGTATAAGAGTTGCGGCTGTACAGGACATTGGTTCGGCCACCTTTGGAATATTGTGTGCAATTCTGGTCTCCCTCCTATCGGAAGGATGTTGTGAAACTTGAGAAGGCTCAAAAAAGATTTACAAGGATGTTTGCCAGGATTGGAAGGTTTGAGCTATAGGGAGAGGCTGAATAGACTGGGGCTGTTTTTTCTGGAGCTTCAGAGGCTGAGGGGTGACCTTATAGAGGTTTATAAAATCATGAGGGGCATGGATGGGTAAATAGACAAGATCTTTTCCTGGAGTGGGGAGTCCAGAACTAGAGACAATAGGTTTAGGGTAAAATGAGAAAAAATTAAAAGGGACCCTAAGGGGCAATGTTTTTATGCAGGGGGTAGTGTATGTATGGAATGAGCTGCTAGAGGAAGTGGTGGAGGCTGGTACAATTACAACATTTAAAAGGCATCTGGATAGGTATATGAATAGGGAGGATTTAAAGGGATATGGGCCACGTGCTGGCAAATAGGACTAGATTAATTTAGGATATCTGGTCAGCATGGACGAGTTGGACAGAAGAGTCTGTTTCCATACTGTACATCTCTATGACTCTGTGACTCTATGTCCCCATCCAAGCCAAATTGTTTCAGTACAGTTGCAACACAAGCATCTACTCCACAATGTGGAAAATTGCCCAGGTGTGTGCTGTTCTTGGAAAGCAGGACAAATCCAATCCAGCCATTTACCGGCCTATCACACTACTCTTGAAAATAACAGTGCTATCATGCAATGCCTGCTAATAATAATTGGTTTGGGTTCCACCACTCAACTCCTGACCTTATTGCAGTCTTGGATCATACGTGGACGAAAGAACTGGATTCCAGAGGTGAGGTGAGAGTGACAACCATTGACATCAAGGCCAGATTTATCAGAACGTGGCATCAAGAAGCCCCAGCAAAACCTGAATCATTGGGTATTAAGGGCAAACTTTCTGCTGTTTGGAGTCATGCCTGGCACTTTGGAAGATGGTTGTGGTTGTTGAAGATTAGTTATTTCAGCTTCAGGACATTCCTGAAGGAGTTCCTTAGTGTAGTTTCCTGGGCTGAACCATCTTCAACTGCTTCATCAATGATCTTCCTTCCATCATAAGGTAAGAAGCAATGATGTTCACTGCTGATTGCACACTGCTGATTGCACAATGTTCAACGTCAATCGTGATTCCTCAGATAATGAAGCAATACATGTACAAATGCAACAAAATCTGGACATTACCCAGGCTTAAGTTGACAAGTGGCAAGTAACACTTGCACAATACAAATGTCAGGCAATGACCATCTCCTATAAAAGACCTCCATCATCCTGTGACATTCAATGGTGGTATCATCCCTTACTATCAATATTCTTGGGGGTTACCATTGACCAGAAACTCAACTGGACTCTCTACATCCAAACAATGGCTACAAGAGCAGGTCAAAGACTAGGAATATTGCAGTGAGTAACTCACCTCCTGACTCCCCAAAGTCTGTCCATCTTTGACAAGAACAAAACAGGACTAGGGCAGCAGATACATGGGAAGAACACTACTTGCAAGTTCCCCTCTGTGCCACTCACATTCCTGCCTTGGAAATATAAATCTTTCACCGTTGCGAGGTCAAAATCCTGGAAATCCCTTCCTAATGACATTGTGGGTCAACCTACAGCACACGGACTACAGGGTGGTTCAAAAAGGCAGCTCACCCACCTTTTCAAGGGCAATGGGAGACTGGTGAGAAAATCTGGCCAGCCAGCGATGTACCATGAGTAAATTAGAAAAAATTTGACAGTGAAGGTCCATCCACTGCCCATTTGTTCCATCGATCTGAATCAAGTTCTGAGGACTGGGATAGTTGCATGGATGGTATTGGTAGATACTGAGAACTGCAGACACTGGAGATCAGAGTGGATAAAGACTGGAGCTGGAGAAAGCACAGAAGGTCAAGCAGCATCAGAGGAGGAGGGGAGCCGACGATTCAGGTTGGATCCTTTCATTAGGACTAGGATTGGTATTTAAACTCTTAACTTTCGATGTCTAGCCTCATAAAACCCATTGCTTGGACATAGTGAAAGAGATGTCTCCCTTGAGAAATTCAAAGCAGAAGAGGCTTATTTTTGCATTTCAACCAAACCCTGAAAGCACGGACACTTCTTCCATTCCAAACTTGCCAAGAGGAGAATTACTTCACACGATATGATTTTTTATGCTCATCCATTTGAGTGGGTGTATTGTGCACCTGAAGGTTGACAGTCAGAAAAGACAAAAAAAACATAATTTTGTCACGTCCCACTTTCCAATCCTGCCTAAACTGAATATTATTAAGTTAACAAGACTGAAGAAATTTGACCCCCATGTGCTGAACATTCCCTGCAATGATGGGGAGATTGAGGAGATTTCTACCTTGGGGCATCTGTCTTCAGAAAAAGTTCTCTGACTGGAATAGGAGAGATCCAGGACAGTTTTGCGCCTGCAGATTGGAGGCAGCCAGGTGGGATCTAAAATGGAATAAATTGGAAATTGTTGGACTTCAGAATCTGAGTCTTGCCTGCCATGTTTAAGTGTCTGCAGAGTCTGAACAACTCCAGTCCATTATGTTTTTGGGTAAAACAAAAAAAAACAATGAAACACTCAGACAAAATCCCACGCACCCTTCATGGAAACTAGACCAACATGGTACTCCAGCAAAACAGGCAGACAATGGATTCCTGAACACACATACTTTCCTATTTAAGTAAGTATAGTTTGTGTTAGAATGGTGTCTATGTCTTAAAGTACTGTGTAAGTAATGTACCAGTCTATATTGGTGAAGATTTCACTGCTAATTCAGTTCATGTACTTCCTGATAACTAACATGAGTGGCATTGTCAGCAGTATAAGAACAATCTTCCATCCCACTTAATGTGACTGGTGGGGAGTAAATTTATGAAAGATAAGTAGGTATAATGTATCTGTTGCAATCATGCAAATGACTCAATACCCAAATTTCATCAGCTTTAGTCTGTTTGTTCTATTTGCTCTGCTTCATTAGTATTTGTACCAAAGAAGTCATGGCCTTAGAAATTTCAAAATTATTTACTTTAATGTAAGAAAATCTAATATTTGTGAAACAACAATGCAAATGAAACATTTCACTAACAATGGATACTTTAGTTTGTATCCAAAATTTGTCTAACTGAAATAAACTACTATTAATATCATCTTTGAGAGAATGTTTATCAATTTCCAAAATATCAACCAGAGAAAACATAAAACAGATTGAAATTCCTATTGGAAGGATGTTGTGAAACTTGAATAAGAAAAGGTTTACAAGAATGTTATGATTTGAGGATGCCGGTGTTGGACTGGGGTGTACAAAGTTAAAAATCACATAACACCAGATTATAGTCCAACAGGTTTAATTGGAAGCACTAGCTTTTTTGGTACGCCGCCCCTTCATCATTTGGTTGTGGAGTACACATTTGTAAGACATAGAATTTATAGCAAAAGTTTACATCACAATGTAAACTTTTGCAATAAATTCTGTGTCTTACAATTGTGTACTCCACAACCACCTGATGAAGGAGCAGCGTTCCAAAAGCTAGTGCTTCCAATTAAACCTGTTGGACTATAACCTGGTGTTGTGTGATTTTTAACTTTGTACAAGGATGTTGCCAGGGTTGGAGGATTTGAGCTACAGGGAGAGGCTGAATAGGCTGGAGCTGTTTTCCTTGGACTGTCAGAGGCTGAGGGGTGACTTTGTAGAGGTTTATAAAATCATGAGGGGTATGGATGGGGTAAATAGACAAAGTCTTTTCCCTGGGATTGGGGAGTCCAGAACTGGAGAGCATAGGTTTAGGTTGAGAGGGGAAAGATATAAAAGGGACTCAAGGAGCAAATTTTTCACACAGGGTGGTGCGTGTATGGAATGAGCTGCCAGAGGAAATGGTGTAGGCTGGTACAATTACAACACTTTATTTTTGAAATTAGATTAGATTGAAATAGATATACAGTATGGAAACAGGCCATTTGGCCCAGCAAGTCCGCACTGACCATTGAAACAGTAACCCACACAGACCCATTCCCCAACCCTGTATTTACCCTGACTAATGTACCTACCACTATGGGCAATGTAGTATGGCCAATTTACCTGCCTTGCACATCTTTGGATTGTGGGAGGAAACTGGAGCACTCGGAGGAAACCCATTCAGATACGGGGAGAATGTGCAAATCCCACATAGACAGTCATCCGAGGTGGGAATCAAACCCAGGTCCCTGGCGCTGTGAGGCAGCAGTGCTAACCACTGAGCCACTGTGCCGCCACTTAAAAGGCATCTGGAAGGGTATATGAATAGGAAGGTTTTGGAGGGATATGGGTCGGGTGCTGGCAAGTGGAACTAGATTAGGTTGGGGTATCTGGTCAGCATGGATGAGTTGGACCGAATGGGTCTGTTTCCATGCTGTACATCTCTGAGACTCTATTATTCTCTAACATGGGATTTCAGTAAGTTATTCCCCATGGTTACTTCATAATTTTTGTAAATTGACACTATATCAAAAACATGGTTCTTATGAATGAATGAAATATTTTCTGAAGAAATAGACAAAAAAAATGCTACTGAAGTGAAAACAAATGTGTAAAGACCTGGTAAAGCCTTGAAATAACAAAGTTACTAAAGTAATTAAGGAAAATCTGCTTACAAATGAAAAATCCTCAGCATTTTGGCAGAGAAGCCGAGGAAAGACTGCTTGCCTCTGGAATCTCTCTTCATCCTCAAAGATGTTTCCATACATAAATCCATTCATCATAGTTGAATGAGCGTGGATGTCAATGTAGAATTCCATGCTTGCTTTCTGTTAGAGAGGATAAAAGTCAACATAAAATGTAACTTGAAAATACATTAACTAGCTTCAAGGTTGAAATGTTTTACTTAAACAATTTAACTTTGCCTTCTCCTGAATAAGTAAAGGTCAAACCTTTAGGAGATTAATTCTAAAGTGAATAAAAGTATATTGTGCTAAGTGGCTGGCTGTGAAATTTGAAAGTGGCCTGGTGGACGAATTTTAAAGGAATTGCAACTTACAGTCATCTTAAATTTATAATTTTGTGGTTTGGTATAAAGTATGAAATGATGCAATAGATACTGTCTTGATGATTAATTCCCAGATGCATTGCTTGTACATCTGTTCTGGAGAGAAGTTACTGAAACTGTAATTACCTGCAAAATAATAGGACTCCAAATACATTGGATAATGTGCTCATTTTTATTCAATGAACCAGACAGGAATATTATTTTGCCATATTGGCATATATTATGAAAACATAAAGAAATTTTACATAAAGTACACACAAAAGATTCTCTTTTCGTAATACTTTCCTTTGATTTTTAAGTAGTTTTTTTTCATAACAGATTTTTCAATGTTCTTTCAATAGATATCTTGGAAAGTCATGCAGCTGCATTAAGGTTTTATCTGTATCCACAGCAATATTGAGCTTTCTACATGACTGAACTGAGCTCTGCAATGCAGGATTTCATATAATACCTTTTTAAATATGTTTGTTTTGAACTTTTGAGCAATAAATAATGAACTTTCTCTCTTCAGTGGTTTCTGTCACTACACATAAATAAAGTAAAATCCAAATTTTGAGAACCTGAAAATGTATCAGTATAAAACTTCTCTAGTTGGAAGCAATGGGAAGACTTAAATTTCTAATCAATAAGAACTGTACTGAAAATTGTAACTCAAAAAACAAGTGATAAATAATATACAGAAACATCACAACATTATCTATTCAGGATAACGCTTCTATTCCTAAGGTCATAAACACATAGTGGAGCACAAGCAACTCTGTTTTAAATTCTGTTCACAGCAGAAGCAATTTCCTAGTGTGCAAAGTGCTGTCAGCAGCTCTGATGTTTGTGTATGAAATATAGACAATATGACTGGCCCATCGGCAGCCATGTCAGGCTGATGGATGATGCCTGTAAAGAAGTAAAGCGGTTGCTGTTAGGGCCAGTCTATCAGAGGTTTGAAGGAGATTTAGCCTTAATAGAGGTAAAACTCTTATAATCAGCAAATTTCTTCAGATAATGGAAAAAGGACAAATCTGAAATATAAAGTACAATTTCCATTTCTGGTATAGTATGGCAGAGACAGCACAGGCAGACAGACATAAAATATAATGGGTATGTTCATAAGCTCAGTTAATTCATGGTATGTTCAGAATAACTTAAATTTGCACATATCAGAGCTTATTTATATTTCATATGCAACACAATTTCTTAAAAATATTTGAAGCTCTGACAGCAGACTTATATGTCAAACTGCAAGCATGTACACTGATGAATTAAAGAAAAAATAGCTTTAAGGGATTGTATTCATCTTTATGACAGACCCAATACATTCATTTCTGCTCAGAAATTAATTTTCTAATATTAGAAAAGGTCAAAATAAACTATGTAGAAGTCCCAGACATTTTTTCATCTTCAACAAATTATCTCAAATGTCTTTGTCAGATATAACTTGATAAGATTTGGATGATATGTGTTAGTGGGAATCAACTGATCAAAATGAATTCCTTTCAAGTTCAATAGATAGATTAGACACTGTTGAACAAGAAATGGCTCTATATTCTATTTCAGGGGAGTTCAATATACGTAAATATTTAATAGACTTATTAAAATGTTGATTTTGGCTGAATGATCATTAGAAACTGAACTTCCAGATAATATCGTCCCAAATTGGTACCATAATTTTAAATAACTCCAAAAATTTTTCACATTGTGCAGTTCAGATTCAACAGCCAAATTTCTATTTTTTGTAGAAAAATAGGATAAATCTATATTTGTTAGCTGTAAACAGTGAAATATGTATTTTTTGAAAAGGGAATAATTAACTTCAATTAAAAAAAGATAGTCACAATACTCCTGAAATAGTGATGTCATGTATTATTTATGAAGCAGCTAACAAGTGACTTCAATGATGTAAGTATCAGAATGTTCATTAATCCAACTGTGGAATAATTGTAGACAACAGATTGATGCTATCAGAATGCAATTTGGTTATGGCATCAATTTCAAATCTTTGTAAATCCTGCAATAGCGTTATAAGAATATTACTGACTGGGGAGAATTGCTCCTTAAGTATGCAAAGAAAGTAAGTATGCAAATATGTTATTGCACAGTGAATACTGTCAATGGAAGGATAGATGGAAGTACATAATTTCATAAACCTTAGGAGTACAAAGATATGTCATGAATAATGTGATAAATTAGAAGCCCAGAACATATTGAAAAGTCGTAGCCAAAGAAATTTAAGCAAAGCGTGTCAACAAAAATGTAAAAGAAAAAGACTAAAAGTGAAAATAAGAAGTTATGCAATATACATTTTATATATATAATTATGGGAGAGAAAATGTAAATAGAAAGAAATATTCATGTCTTAAATTAATACGTATCAGTTCTTACTGCTCACAGTAATAAAACCTGCAGGTGATTGACATTTAAGACAGATGATCATGTAAGATGTTCTAAAAGATGGAACAGATGGTAGATCAGAAAATCTAATCTATGGTCCTAGATATAAATGAGCTACTTCCAAGTCATTTCGGAGAAACAGTTTGAAAAGTTGTTGGAATTGTGGAGCTCAGAAGACAAAAGGGATCTTAGTGTAGAATGTGGTGCATTATTAGACCTATGAATTCTCCAAGAATCCTTCCATAAATGGTGGTCGAGTTCTGTGCAGAGGAAATGCAAAAAACAAACATTGCTAATTCACATTAAATTAATATGGCACAGATTATTGACTGAATGAATTGCACGGAGATACTTCTGACCTCAATTAACGTGATTCAGAACGATCAAATTCATGGTCTTTGCATTTGATACAGAGATCTGATCAAATTCATTCTGAATCACTGTGGTTATGGCATCATCATCATAAGGATTCCACTCTGGGTCAGATGTGACACACTTTCAGAATCCTTCCTCCAGATCAATTCATTTTCCACACCAAGAATTGAACTGGTCTTTTCATATATTCTGAATGACATGAACACTCTGTGCACTAATAGTATCCCGCGATTTGAAAATGAAACCAAATTTCAAAGGAGTAGCATGCATACTTCCATTCTAATTCCATGCACCTATTCCATGTGGTGTGAACATGATATTTGACTGATTGTTGAGACACATGTTTAGATATTGGACTACAGACTAGGTCCCCTTGACATAACTGTAATGCATCTGTTACTTATTCACAGGCACCTCTCGATCTAATTTGTTATATGGGACCTGAATATTCATTAGCTGTGTTCCTTACGTAGGCCACTGTGGTGCCAATTCCATCATCTATTTATCTATGAAGTCACTCCTTCTTCATCAATTCAGCATGCATTTAACCTCCTGCAGGAAACATGATGTTCAGCATGTATTTACATTTGAAAATTGCCATAGAATTTAATTTCCTTCCATCAATCATGCCATCATGCATCTTGTTGTGTCATGCTTATTATTTTTACTTGAAATGTTTTAGAACTTTCCACTCACACAGATTGGTGGTTGAGCATACCAAATTTCATGGGTGTGTTATCCATGTTGCTGACATCATTTAATGAGTATTAGTGTTTTGGTGACTGTCAGAAGATGAATCATTGAAATTGATAATTTAACACCAAGGCTTTTTTAAAGAAGTTTCTGAGCAATCTTGCAATACTAAATTATTTCCACCAACTAGCAGTTGGTTTGAAATATTTGTTGGACTCGGGGTTTGATTTGACACATTTAAGCATTTACAGCCCAACTAAGTTGTTGAAGTTTCAGTAGGGGATTACTTTGGGAATAGAGATCACAATTCCCTAAATTTTAGAATATTCCTGGACAAAGGCGATAGTGGTCCTAAAGGAAAAGTGTTAAATTGGGGGAAAGTCAACTATAGCAAAATTCAGCAGGAGCTGGGGAGTACAGTTTGGGAGCAGCTGTTTGAGGATAAATCCACATTGGTAGGTTTTTAAAGACAGGTTGATTAAAGTACAGGACAGACATGTTCCTGTGAAAATGAGGGATAGAAATGGCAAGGTTTGGGAACATTGGATGACAGGTGAAATTGTGAGACTAGCTAAAGGAACAAGGAAGTATACATAAGGTCTAAGTGACTGAAAACAGATGAAGCTTTGGAAGAATATCGGGAAAGTAGGACCAAAATGAAATGAGGAATTAAGAGGGCTTGGGGTGGTGGTTCATGAAATATCTTTAGCAAATAGTGTTAAGGAAAATCCCAAAGCCTTTGATTCGTATATAAGATGCAAGAGGGTAACTAGAAAAAAAGTTGGCCTGCTCAAGGACAAAGGAGGGAAGTTATGCGTGGAGTCAGAGAAAATGGGTGAGATTCTTAATGAGTACTTTGCATCTGTATTCACCGAGGAGAGGGAATGACGGATGTTGGGGTAAGGGATAGATGTTTGATTACTCTAGGTCAAGTTGGCATAAGGAGGGAAGAAGTGTTGGGTATTCTAAAAAGCATTAAAATGGATAAGTTCTCAGGTCCAGATGGGATCTATCCCAGGTAACTAAGGGAAGCGAGAGAGGAAATGTAGTTGTCATATCCTTGGACTTCAGTAAGACATTTGATAAGGTTCTCCATGGTAGGCTGATAGAGAAAGTTAAGTCGCATGGCATCCAGTGTACAAGCTAGATATATAATGAACTGGCTTGGCAGCAGGAAACAAAGAGTAGTAGTGGAAGGGAATTTCTCAAAATAGAGAATTGTGATCAGTGGTGTTCCACAGGGATCCATGTTGGGACCACTGACCTTTGTGACATACATAAATGATCTGGAGGAAGGTATAGGTGGTCTGATTAGCAAGTTTGCAGATGACACTAAGACTGGTGGAGTAGCAGACAGTGAAGGGAACTGTTGGAGAATATAGCAGAATATAGATAGATTGGAGAGTTGGGCAGAAAAATGGCAGATGGAGTTCAATCCAGGCAAATGCGAAGTGATGCATTTTGGAAGATTCAAGAGCGAACTATATGGTAAATGGAAACGTACTGGGGAAAACTGAAGTACACAGAGATCTGGGTGATCAGGTCCATTGTACCCTGAAAGTGGCAATGCAGGTTGATAGAGTGGTCAAGAAGACATATAGCATGCTGTCCTTCATCGGACAGGGCATTGAGTACAAGAGCTGGCAGGCCATGTTACAGGAATTGTGTAGGACTTTTATTCAGCCACATTTGGAATACTGCATACAGTTCTGGTTGCCACATTGGCAAAAGGATGTGGATGCTTTGGAGAAGGTGCAGAGGAGGTTCACTAGGATGTTGCCCAGTTTGGAGAGCACTAGCAATGAAGACAGGTTGTAAGAGTGGTAGTCAGGTTGTATTGGAGTATGCAGCACCTTTGTGATTTCCACTACTCTTGCAAAGTCATGTACCTGTTCTTCCTGCATCTCAATACTGAAAGAGTAGACTAATGAAGTTCCCTCTCCTGAAGCACAATGTCTCCTTGATATCCCTAATGCAGTAATGCATGATGTTGTTTAATCCAGATTGGATGGATGATGAGGCATGAAATCTTAACATGACAGCAATCTTAATGACCACTGGCAGTGCAGTTCTTATCCTGTTTTGTAGGCACAGGTCTAGATGGAAGAGGTAGCACATGATTACATAAGAGGGACTAGCAACAATCAGTCAGGTGATCAATAGCAAGCATTCAACTCAGGTCCCTTTAAACTCTGCTAAACCTCTTGAAAAATGCCAGCACAATTATCTTTTGACAATTTTAACGCAACTGTTTCAATCTTATACTCTAATCCCTGACAATAGAGGGCAATATGCTATTTGCCTTTCTAATTGCTTGCTGCTCCTGCATGCTAACATCTTGTGTTTCTTGAACAAGTACACCAAGCCTGCTTGAAATCAACATTTAAAACGTTCAAACCTTTTAAAAAATATTCTGCTTTTCTATTATTTTTAAAAAAGAGTACATGTTCCAAATGAAAAGCTAGAACTGTGAGTTGTAATAGAAGTACTTGTTCAGATTTCAAAGATCTGTGTTATTATCTTTACTTACCGATTGTATTTTTGACATTAGGATCTATCTACTCCTTATTAGCTACTATCTTAACATGATTACATTCTCTACAGTATAGAAACAGGCCCAAGAAGTCCACACCGACCCTCCGAAGAGTAACCCACACAGACCCATTACCCGACCATATATTTACTCCAGACTAATGTACCTAATGCTTTGGCAATTTAGCATGGCCAATTCACCTGACATGGACATCTTTGGATTGTGGGAGGAAACTGGAGCGCCCGGAGGAAACCCATGCAGACATGGGGAGAATGTGCAAACTCCACACAGACAGAGTCCCAAGGCTGGAATCAAACCCAGGTTGCTGGCGCTGTGAGGCAGCAGCGTGAACCACTGAGCCACCATGCCGCCCATATTCATAAGTTAATATCTCTTTGTAGCCCGTTAGTATCTTGCTCATGGCTGATATTGCCAAACAACTTTATATCACCAACAAACTTAGGTACATTACCCCCAGTCTCTTCAACTAAGCCAGGAATATAGATTGTAAATAGTTAACACAGCAACACTGTTCTGGCGGCACCCCATTAAATAATGCCTGCCAACTTGAAGAACTTCCCCATTTATCCCAACTTATGCATCCTGAACATAAGAATATATGAACATAAATAAGAGGAGTGATTCATTTGGCCCATCGGGTCTGCTCTGCCATTAAGTAAGATTGCAGCCAAACTGAATAAGCCTGAACTCCACTCTTCCACCTGCTTTGCATAACCCTTGATTCCTTTGTAGATCGAAAATCTGTCAGCATTGAATACATTTGATGATGCAGACTCCACTGCTTTTTATGATAGGTAGTTGCTTTGTTTGGGAGCTGGAGCTACATTATATTAAAAACATTCACTGAATTTTAAAAGGCTGTAAAATGTCAACAAGGGATACTAAATCAAAAACCAGGTGAAGGATAGTCCAGAGCCATGGAGATGGATGGAACTTAACAAGGCTCTGGTTTCAATTTCTGGATTAGTGGTGCTGGAAGAGCACAGCAGTTCAGGCAGCATCCAAGGAGCAGCGAAATCGACATTTCGGGCTAAAGCCCTTTTACCTCTGGTTTCAATTTACCAACTTGTAAGTGGGAGAAGTGAGTTGCAATTTGAAACTAGAACAGTAACTGAAGCAAAATGAAATCAGACACCATAAGTGCTGTCAGTAGGTTCCAGAAAGTTAGAAAGCCATTGATAATTCAGCATAGTGGAAAGTGGGGATGAAGAAAGCCACAGGAAGTATTTGTTTGATGTAGCTAAGAAATATTGGAGCTCAGAAAAACCCAATGGGTCGCTTAGTGAAGCTAAATAACATGCCTGAGAGTTGGTGCTGAGGAGCAGTCTCAAGAATTGAGAGGAATTCAGTTTCAAAGCATTTGTTCAACTATGAGAGAACAATGTAGCAAATTAATTGTACAACCAAAACAGTTTCAAAGTACAGAAAGATAACACTAAGGCATATTAGATACATGCAACACTACACAACATAATGCAATTCATATATATTCAGTATATCCTGGTTAGTCATCCTTTTATCATGCAAGAAAGAAAGTATCAATTAACCAAAGGTCAAAGACACTTGCTGCTCAAATGTTTCCTGTGGGTCTTTTGGTCATAATTGAGATCAGCAGTGACCTTCACAGACAGTACTACCTTAATATTGATGGTTAATTGTGCCTGCAGAGAATATATTCATTCAACCACACATTCATTCTGGTGAGTATGAGCTCTCCCATGCACTTCTTTTCCAGCATGGTCATGTAGCTCACTCTGCTGTGGTAGAGTTGTTGCCTTCAGAGCACTTAGATGTGAGTCAGGCATATCCCACAACCTCTGTGACTCCTGATTATGATTTTCTCTTCTTACTGTGACTGTTATATGAAAATCAGTAGATGTCACAAACTTTGACTAAACAAAGGAATTAGTTGTCTCTTGATGTGCTGATACTTAAAAATATACCCATTTCCTGACCTCATTAACAGAAGGTCCAATTTTGAATAATCACACTTTTTGACTTGACTGACACTCTCAACTGTGCCACATTATCTTATTATTTGATAAAACTGCTTATCTTGCCAGTCCAAGTGCAGATTAATCTGTCCATTAAACATCTTTACAACAGGAGCTCTACCACTGATGTTAGATTCACTGGTCTATGGTTCCCTGATTTATGCTGTGGTTCTGTTCGCCGAGCTGGAAGTTTTTGTTGCAAACGTTTCGTCCCCTGTCTAGGTGACATCCTCAGTGCTTTGGAGCCTCCTGTGAAGCGCTTCTGTGGTGTTTCCTCCGACATTTATAGTGGCCTGTCCCTGCCGCTTCCGGTTGTCAGTTTCAGCTGTCCGCTGTAGTGGCCGATATATTGGGTCCAGGTCGATGTGTTTGTTGATGGTCAACAAACACATCGACCTGGACCCAATATACCGGCCTCTACAGCGGACAGCTGAAACTGACAACCGGAAGCGGCAGGGACAGGCCACTATAAATGCCGGAGGAAACACCACAGAAGCGCTTCACAGGAGGCTCCCAAGCACTGAGGATGTCACCTAGACAGGAGACGAAACGTTTGCAACAAAAACTTCCAGCTCGGCGAACAGAACCACAGCAACGAGCACCCGAGCTACAAATCTTCTCACAAACTTTGAACTCCCTGATTTATCCCTACCACTTCTTTCCAATAATGGTATCAAATTAGCTGTCCTCCAGTCCTCCAGCACCCTCTGGCACCCTTCCTGTGGCCAGAGAGGATTTGAAAACTAATGTCAGGATACCTGAAATCCTCTTCCCTTGTTTTCCACAGCAGCTTGAGATACAGTTCATATGGGCCCGAGGCTTATCCACTTTTAAGCTTCCGAAAGCCCTCCCTCTCAACTGTAACTTGTTCAAGTAAACCCCTGTCCTCCTCCCTGATTTCAATATCTACATCATTCTTCTCTATTATTGATACAGATGTAAAGTACTTCTTTAAAACCTCATCCAGATCCCCCAGTTTGATCAACGATTTGGCACTTATGTTTTGTCCCTAACAAGTCCAACTCTTTCTCTGGATATCCTTTTGCTAAAACACCTTTGGATTATCCTTTATTTTACACACCAGTTTTTTTTTTCATTTTCACTTGCATAATTTTTTTTAAGTAGTCCCCTGCATTTTCTATAAGTCTCCAGGGTTGTTCATGAGGTCCCTGACATTTCTGGTTCCACTCCAGCTTTATGAGAACATGTTCGCCCTGCATTTTCAGTACTCATTTTTTGAAAGACTCCCACTACTCTGATACAGATTTTCTTTCAAACAGCTTCTCTCAATCCACCTTGGTCAGATTCTGTCTTACTGTATTAAAATTGGCCTTCCTCTAATTCAAAACCGTTATGGTTCATTTTTGTCCTTTCCATTACTTCATTCAACCTTACCAAAATGCTCTTTCACTGATACTTCTACTGCTTTCCCAGCCTTGCTTCCTAAAATTAAGTCTTACCCTGGACCATATAGGAATTTCTCAATGTTGGCTAAAAAGCTATTTTGGATACATTTTAAAAATTCTACCATCACTTTAGCTATCTCAGTTAATATTACTATTTTTTGACTATTGTAACTAAACATTCTTGAAATTTGCTGACATATCTAGCCTTCTATTTCTCCCTGACTGTTTAGGGATCTATAGTACACTGCCAACAAAGTGATTGCTCCCTTTTTGTTTTACATTCTACTATAATGTCTCCACTGTTGATCCTTCTAACATATCATCCTTTTAATTTCAATAATAAACTCTTTGATCAATATTGGAACATTATCTCTTCTTTTACACCCTGGCTTCTCTCACCTGAAGTTTCTACACCCCAGAATATTGAGCTGCTCATCCTGCCCCTCCAGTATTGATGTCATATTCACGTGATAATCAGCATCCTCAAATTCATCTGTCTTACTTGCAGTACTCTTTGTTTTAAAATAAATACCAACAGAACATTGTAAAGCTCTCTTATGTCTTGACTAATTATGTTTTACCTGACTTGTCTTTTTCCCACACTTTCCGTGCATCATCTACTACTGTAGCTCCACGCTGTATCCCATTCCCCTGCGAAATTAGTTTAAATCCCCTCCAACAGTTACAGGCCTACCCTCCCACCCCTCACAAGGATGTTGGTCCTGTTGAAGCTCAGATACTTCCTGCTGGATTTGTACAGATCCCACCTTCCTCAGAAGCAGATCCAGGAATTGAAAACCCTTCCACCTGAACCAACTCTTGAGCCACACAATCTCTTCGCCAATTCCTATACTCACTAGCACATAGCACATGGACTATGTTGTGGTTCTGTTCGCCGAGCTGGAAATTTTTGTTGCAAACGTTTCGTCCCCTGGCTAGGTGACATCATCAGTGCTTGGGAGCCTCCTGCGAAGCGCTTCTTTGATGTTTCCTCCGGTGTTTATAGTGGCCTGTCCCTGCCGCTTCCGGTTGTCAGTTTCAGCTGGCCCGGCGAACAGAACCACAACAACGAGCACCCGAGCTACAAATCTTCGCACAAACTTTGAACATGGACTATTCTAGAGATTACAACCTTTGAGGTCCTATTTTTTAATTTGTGACCTAGTTCCCTAAATTCTTGTTGCAGGACCCCATCTCTCTTTCTACCTATGTTGTTAATATCAATATGAAATACGACCTCTGACTGTCCTGAGGCCATTCAGTGATATCCTTGACCCTGTCCCCAGTGTGGCAACACTTCATCCTGCAGTGACATCTGCAGCTGCAGCTACACCTGCCTGTAACTCTCACTTTTGAGAACCCTACCATTATTGCTCTTTCTCTCTATCTGCTCCTTGCTTTCGCAGTTCGGTTTTGATTGCACCCCCCACATGCATTGGCACTCTCACCGTTTTCCAGAATAGAAAAACTGTGTGTGAAATAGGGCTTTCCCGACTACTTCAATTCTTCTGGCCGAGGGTCACTGATTTCTTCCTTGACTAAATTTCCTCAATTTGTCAGATAAGCACATCTGAAAATGTACCATCTTTATAACTCTCTTCTAAATGAATGCACTACAATACCCCCAACTGATTCACCAGCTCCAACGCTTGGGCTTAATTTGATCAAACCTGTGGCCAGGATCTAATTTCCCAATAAATTGCAGGTCTTGACCTCTGCCATACTTTTATTTAAATAAACTCTTACCCTACATATAAGAAGTAGAAAATTAAGTAAGCTTTATTTTAAAAAGAAAAATCTAGAACTCTTACCTGTCCTTTGTAAAGCTTTAAAGTGGACAAAACCAACTTACCCACTACATACCAATGAGCTCACTGTTTTTCCCTGATGTCAGCTTTTTGTCAACTATTTTGAATTTTGACAGGGCTCCTGTTGGGGTTTAACTGATGCTCTGACTGAGCTTGATCTGGGCCTTTCCCCTCAGGCTTTTATCAGGAAGCTCAGTTCCTACTGTTCAACTTCAGGTTCACTCTGCTGCTGCACCGTCTGACTCCGATTCAAGTCAGAGTAGACTACAGACTAGAAAGGTCTTATCCTTATTTATGTCCCAAGTCCCACTCTCGTCCAGTCTCCCAGTTCACTTCACAGTGACAATGACTTGCTTCAGACTCCTCCCAGTCCACTTCACACTGATTCTGATCTGTTGTACCCTTCTGTCAGACTCATTTTTTTGTCATTTTTACAAATGAATTCCAAGGATGTGAATTTTACTGGCAAGGCTGTGGTTTGGTTCCATCTCTATTTGTCCTAGAGAAGGAGTGGTTAGTCAAGTTCTTGAATCACAGCAAGTACAACCATTCTGCTGTTATGAATGTAGTTTCAGGACTTTTACCCAGAAATAATGAAGAAACCATGATGAAGTTCGAAGGCAGGGTCATGTATGGCTTGAAGGTGAAATTGCACATGATAGAATTGCATGCATATGCCTGGCCCTTCTAAATCAGAGAGATCATGTGTTTGGAAGGTGCTGCCAAAGGATGCTTGTTGAGTTGCTGCAGTGCATACTGTAGATTAATAGCACTACAGGCACTGTGCACCAGTGGTGAAGCGGTAAAATGTTAAAGATGGTTGGATGGGTTACCAGTAAATTAAGTTGCTTTGTTCCGGATTGGGTCAAGTTACTTGTAAATTGCTTGAGCTGCATTGATCCAGACAAGAGAAGGGTATTCTATCATACTTCAAATTCATGCCTTGGAGATGGTAGGGAGAGGCTTTTGGGAGTCAGGAGATGAGTTGCTTGTCAAATTATTCCCAGTTTTTGATGTGCTGTTGCAGCCACAATATATACAGCTGGTCCAACTTGGAGAATCCCACCACAGTCTATTGCTGCTCACTGGAGCTAAGTATTTCATTATATGCAGTCCAACAGGTGTAAGAACAGCTTCTTTCCCACTGTCATTAGACTGTTGAATGGACCTCTCAAATTTCAAATCTAATGCTGATCTTACTTTTGAACATCTCCTGTGCAGTCGTAACTTTGTATGCCTCGCTCTGTTCACCCTATGGTCTGTATGTCCTTGTATGTTATGATCTGTCTGTACTGCACGCAAAACAAAATTTTTCACTGTACTTAGGTACGTGTGATGAGAATAAATCAAATCCCATCTAATTCATTCTCTAAACCACTGAGCCATACCTTTGTCACTCACTACTCTAAGCAATCTAGAGCTGATCTGATGACAGTTTATGGAAAGAATCTGCATACAACCCCAATTTAGATACATTCACTTTCTTCTATATAAATTCAGAGTATCAAAACCTTGTGTTAGCTCAGCAAACTGCGTATGCAATCATTTAATATTTTGCAGATTGAACTAACGTAGCCCTGACCCAGATTAACACCGAAATTATTCCAAATCTTTTTCATCAAAGTAGAATCACTGCAAAATCCACCCATTACTAAACAACTAGGCTTCTGCCCATTGTATTCATGCTGGTTATTATTAAAGCAATCTAAAATTATCTTGTGTTTTCCCATAGTTTTGCACTTTTTGGCATTCATTCTGCTGCTGGGACGAGAGTGGAACACAGCTGAATATAGAAACATAGGGCTCATTCATGTATTTTTTTGGCTAAGTCCAAGTTGGGTCAAGTTTTCTGGAGAGTTTCTTATCACGAGGGCTACCAGAGTTTCTCACCATATCTTACCAAACCAATCTCAACAATTACCTATAGATATCTGTTGAAAGATTGGCATCCCTTATGCATGCATTATCTTTAAAACACCACTGTGAGCCCAGATGAATCATCACTACCATTCTGAGGCTGCCCTACTTGATCAGGTAGGTATGCACAAGATGTCACAGCAGGAGAACATGGTATTGAGTTTCTCCAACAGCAACCTTGAGGTTCGGGCAATTGGGATGGTGCAATAATGAGGTTCCTCTTCCTAGATGACCATTAAAGGAGTCTACGCCATCAGCCCTGAGAAGCTTGGTTTGAGGTTGCCGCCAGGATCAATGTTATTCTAGAGTAGAGGAATGGTCAGCAAAAGTCTCTGCTACGGTAAGTGCCATGCTCTTTTCTCTGCCGTATTATACTGAATCTATCACTGCCACAGACATCTCAGTCACGTGCTCTGTCTTATTTCTCAAGAGTAGGTCAAGTCTTGCACCTTCTGTAGTTGATACATCCACATACTGAATCAGAAAATTTTCTCACACACACTTATCAAGTTCCTCTTCATCTAAACCCTTAACACTATGTCAGTCCCAGTCTCTGTTTGGAAAGTTAAAATTCCCTACCATTACCACATTATTATTCTTATAGATAACTGAGATCTCCTTGCAAATTTGTTTCTCAATTTCCTGCTCACTACTGGGGTGGGGTGGGGTGGGGGTGGGGTCTACAGTACAATCCTAATAAGGTCATTATCCCTTTATTATTACTCAATTGCACACAAATAACTTCCCTGGATGTATTCCCAGGAGTATCCTCTCTAAGTACAATTGTAATATTATCCCTTATCAAAAATGCCACTCCTCCTCCTCTCTTGCCCCCCTTTCTGTCCTTCTTATAGCATTTGTATTCTATGATATCCCAGTCCCATGTTCCTAATCATGCACTGAGTTCATCTGCCTTCCCTATGAGGCCTCTTGCATTGTAATAAATGCAGTTTAATTTATTAGTTCTACCTTGTTCTCTGATTTGTTCTTGCTGCCCTGACTGTTTGACTTGCTCCTTTTCCCAACTGTACCAATCTCAGATTGATCTCTTTCCTCACTATCTCCCTGGGTCCCACACCCTCACCTTACCAGTTTAAATCCTCCTGAGCAGGTCTAGCAAATCTCTCTGCCAGCATATTAGTCCCCTTCCAATTCAGATGCAATCCATCCTTCTGTACAGGTCACTTCTACCGCAGAGGAGATTCCAATGATCCAAACATGCGAATCCTTTTCCCCCTGCACCAGCTCCTCAGCCATTCATTCATCTACTCTATCTGCCTATTCCTACCCTCGCTTACTCTTGGCTTTGGGAGTAATCCTGATATTACTCCTCTCAAAGACTTACTTTTTAAATTCCTGTCTAACATTCTATATTCTCCCTTCAGAATCTCATCCTTTTTCCTTCCTATGTCATTAGTTCCAATGCATACAACAACCTCCTTCTGCTCCCACTCCGCTTTGAGAATATCCTGCACTTTCTCTGAGACATCCTTGATCCTGACACCAGGGAGGCAACACACTATTCTGATTTTTCGCTGTCAGCTGCAGAAATGTTTGTTTGTGCCTCTGACTAGTGAGTCCCCTCTTACAATTGATCGCTTGGAACCTGATGCATCCCTCGTTATATTAGTGCCAGTCTCAGTACCAGAGACTTTGCTGTTCATGCTACATTCCCCTGAGAATCTATCACTCCCTACACTTTCCAAAACAGCATCCTATTTTGAGTTAGGGATATCACAGGAGACTCCTGCATTACCTGCCTCTCTCTTTTACCTTTCCTGGACGTTACCCATCTACCTGACTGTATCTGTGGTTTTTCTCCCTTCCTATAATTGTCATCCTTCACATCCCTAAATCTTCTAAATTCCTCATGACCTAAAACTGTCGCTCCAACTAATCCATGTGATCTGATGGGATTCACAACTAAACACGCTTACTGCAGACATAATCATCAGTAACATGGAAACTCTCCATAATCTCCCACATCTGACAGGAAGAGTAAATCACTCTACGAAAGCCCTTCTTTGCACCTCAACAATCTACAAACCCAGAAATTAGCACCATCTTACTACTCTTTTACACTGCTCCAAGCCAACTTAGTACCTCCGTTTGATATTTTAAAATTTCAATCAAGATTCAGATCTCAATAAAACATATAATCAAAAAGAACCTCCTCTACTCACTATTGTAGACTTACAAAACAAAAGAGCAGCAAGGTTACACTTAAAAACTATTGACTTAGCTGTTCCTATGCTGTGAGCTCTTCCATGCAGGTTCCTCCAAGGTCAGATGTGATTTTTGGTGCGTGTTAATTTTTCTTAGATGCACCCCAGTGTCCATAAATACTTGAACTCAAACGGCAAAGGCAGTAGCTGCGCAGATTCAGTGCCGTGTCAGACAGCAGGTTAGGTCTCTCTCTCTCTCTCTCTCAATCTCTCACACTGACCATGTGGTCTCTGACTTTGTCTCTCTTCTTCCTTTTAAAGGGGCTATTGTTTTGATTTTTTTCCCCCAAAGTTCCAAAACAATACGACTGCTTATAAAATTGTATTACTGCTCCTGGAATTCAAGGAAATCAACTCCAACACCTAAAATACCTGAAAGAAGGACCAGCTCTTACAGCTTCAATTTTTTTCTCATCATCCATCTTGGAGCACAGGAGAATGTCGATCATCAGTAAAGTGCCATCAACAATGCTATCATGCAGCACCTGCTCAGCAATAATCCGTTCAGTGACGTTCAGTTTGGGTTCCACCAGGGCCATTCTGCTCCTGGCCTCATTACAGCCTTGGTTCAAACATGAACAAAAGAGCTGAATTTCAGAGGTGAGGTGAGAATGATAGTCTTTGACATCAAAGCTACATTCGACCAAGTGTGGCATCAAGGAGCCCTAGCAAAACTGGAATCAATAAGTATCACGGGCAAAATCTCTGATGGTTAGAAACATATCTGACACATATGAAGATTGTTGTGGTTGTTGGAGATCAGTCCTCTCAGCTTCAGAACATCTCTGCAGGAGTTCCTCAGGGTACTGTCCTTGGCCCAACCATCTGCAGCTGCCTCATTAATCACTGTCCCTCTGTCATTAGGTCAGAAGTGTGGATGTTCACCGATGATTGCACAATTTTCAGCACCATTCATGACTCCTCAGATACTGAAGCAGTCCATGTCCAAATACAACAAGATCTGGACAATATTCAGGCTTGTGCTGACAAGTGGCAAGTAACACTCACGTCACACCAATGCTTGGCAATGACCGTCACCAATAAAAGACAATCTAACCACTGCCCCATGACTTTTAATGGTGTTACCATCATTGAATCCCCCACTAACAACATCCTGGGAGTTATTATTGACCAAAAACTCAACTGGACTCACCACAAAAACACTGTGGCTACAAGAGTAGGTCAGAGGCCAGCAACACTGCAGCGAGTAAGTCAACTCCTGACTCCTCAAAGCCTGTCCACCACCTTCAAGGTACAAGTCAGCAATGTGATGGAATATTCCCCACTTGCCTGAATGACTCAACCCCAGCAACGCTCAAGAAGCTTGACACCATTGGACAAAGCAGTCTGCTTGATTGGCACCACACCCACAAGCATCCACTCACTCCACCACCAATGTTCAGTAGCAGCAGTGTGTACTAACCATAAGATGCACTGCAAAATTTCACTAAAGATCCTCAGAAGGGCAGCAGATATATGGGGAACACCACCGTCTTCAAGTTCCCCTCCAAGTCACTCACCATTCTGACTTGGAAATGTATCACTGTTCCTTCACTGTCACTGGGTTAAAATCCTGGAATTCTCTCCCTTATGGCAGTGCGAGTCAACCTTCAGCAGGTGGACACAGCGGTTCAAGAAGACAGCTTACCACCACCTTCTCAAGCGCAATTAGGGACGGACAATAAGTGCTGGCCCTGCCAGCGATGCCCACATCCCACAAAATGAATAAATAAAAATACCACCTTCATCACAAAGACCACAGAAATCTGAGAATATGGCTATCTGCCACCATCTCAAGGGCAATAAATATTGGTCTTGCCAATGATGCCCACATCCTCTGAATAAAAAATATTAACATTAACTATGCTGAAAATATCTATTCCTTGAGCTCTGATAATGAACGTGGAGGGCTTATGCAATTGGAACCTGGAACCTAGAGTAGTTAAAATTCAAAGGACAGCTACTGAGAGTTACATGACAATGTAAAATCTAGCATAATAAGTTTTATGAAAATAACTATTATACATGTTGCATTGAGAAGATTACTTGCTGTAATTTAAAGATGAAAATTTAAATTTAAAATAAGAAAATGTTATTGCAGCTTGGTTCCTGTGTGCTGCATTCTATCACAAACTAGAAAATTAAAATATCACCAGGGAGTTTCAGTAATTATGAGAAACTTTAGATCTTGGAGAAAATTGATTAAGTTTTATCAGTTATATCCATATGCTATAGCTGTAAATTACAGCTTAAAATATTCAATATTGTCAAAAGACTGATCCCTGGTGTTTTAATCGATCAGAAGGCTGAACTGGAGGAAGTGAAAGATAAAGAGTTGAAATAAAATCTGAAAAAAGAATACAATATCAGGTTAAGAGGAAGTTCAAAAGAACAGAAAGGCCATTGAAAAGTGCAGCTGTCTCTAGTAAATTGCAGGAAATGGGAGAGCAATTATACTGTTGCCAAAATTTCAGTCAGCTCCAGAATTTATCAATTATTCAAATAGTCAATATATGCTCAATATAAATTATCTAGAGCCTGACAATGGAAAAAGAAATGGAACATTACACTGTAAGTTAAACCTACCTTCAACCAGAAGAAGAATCTGAATTGTTTTTCAAAGAATACGAGTGTGGCTATTGTGCAAGCCATCCTAAACAGAATTGATTCCAGTTTTGGCAGCAGTTCTTGGTAAGACATTTACAAATTGTTACATTCAACCTACAAAATGACAGTCCCTTTTCTGCTCAGATGAGCTTCTGCCTTTTCATCATTATTACTCACCGGATTATCATACATTTGCACAATTAGCTGCTTTACACCATAAAGTGTAGGATGAGCCCAAGCAGAGGGATCCTGCCAGTGTCGATTTAGATCAAACCCCATTAAAGAGCACCTAAAGAAAGAGTAAAGCATGATTTATCAAAGGAAAGCTTGTACATTTATTGTACATTTGATGAAGGCATTTAAATAATAGAGTAACACTAAGCATCTGACAGACATCAGTGAGAGATATGGTGAGCAATATCTCCATAACTTACACAAAATTAGTTGTTTAAATTTATTTCCTAAAACAAACTTTAATATTTATTTTATCAGATTTCTTAAACACTAAACCTTGAAATTCATGTACCCTGTTTTCGGAGCTTGGGGGCTGTGATTCACAGCCTGCTCCTTAACTATTCAGATGAAAATGAGCTGCACATTAACAGTGCATCAATCTGCATGATTATAGCGCCTGGCCAAACCAGCCCATGCTGCTGCTTCTTTTTAATGCAACATGCTATATTTGCATTCAACAGGAAAGCAAATAATATTCCTCAGAAACAGCATGTTACAATCAGCCTGCTCTTCACTGCCCCTCTTAAAGGGAAATTGCATGTGAGAATATTGATGCAATTCAAATTATGGTGAAGTTAACTCCATGGCAGTGAGAAAGCCCAATGGTGACAGATGCTGGAGGCATTAGTGATAAACGTGACATGCAGATGAGAAGAGATTGAATGGTTCCATCAAGAAATCAAGGCTGATCTCAATGACTGCCTTCAGAAGGGAGCAGAGGTCAAGTGTTGAAGGCTGAACTGGAAATATTGGCAGCAGTATCATAAGAAGTCTAATGTCCTTGGAGGTCTCAATATCTGTGAATGCATTTTCACAAGACATTTTCTACTTACCACAACATCCATGGCATGTGCTGCTCAGCAAACTACATCTCCATTACCCACCTGGTATCAGTCCCTAATACTTAGGACTCATACCTAATACGATGTATATAGATACACTGTCTCATCCAACCAATGATGCCAGCTTCACACCCTCTTCTTGCTGCCTCCAAGCACCTCTAGCTATTCAGGTGAGATGTTCGTATAACCCAAACATGTTGCAATGATATAGCTGGCAATCTGTCCTCTGACTCATAATTCAAACAAGATGAGAAATAAACAAAAATGAAACAATGGGGTACTACAATGCCTGCATCAGTTGAACCTTATAGAGCAGATGATTGCTTGCATCATGGTGTCAGCTGCAATAGAGCCTGAAGCATCCAATTTCAGAATATGTGATATGTTCTCGCATTATTCTACTTTTCAGTTCCCAGTGCACCACTACTTGCTGATAAATTGAGCAAGCTGCTGATTGAATGCTCTTCAATCTATCCTGATAAATGAAGTTTCTCCACCCGGACCATTCTTGTAAACTGCTTCTGCACTCTTTCCACTGCATTCACATCTTTCCTGTGTGCCACCCAGACCTGTACACAATTTTCCAGTTGAAGTCTAACAAATGCCATATGTAAGTTCAACATCACCTCCTTACTCTTGTTCTATACCCTTATTAATAAAGCTAAGGATACTGTATGCTTTTCTTATTTCTTTTGCTACCTGTCTTGTCACATTCAATTATCTGTACATATATAAAATCAGATCTTTCTTCTCCTGCACTTCCCTTAGAATTGTCCCCCTTATTTTGTATTGTTGTGCAATGTTCTTCCTAAAAAGTGTATCACCACATACTTCTCTGCATTGAAACTCATCTGCTACCTAACCGTCCAACTTGTCTATCGTTCCTGAGTTCCACACTGTCCTTCTTCATTGTTTATAAATCTTCCAAGTTTTGTATCATCTGCAAACTTTGAAATTGTCTCCTGTACACCAAGATCTAGATCATCAACATTAATATAAAGAAAAGCAACGGTTCCAATATCAACCATTGGGAACTCCAGTAAAAAAACTTCCTCCAACCTGAAAACTATCCATTGACCATTACACTCTGTTGCTTGTCACTCAGCAATTTTCTCTCCATGTCACTGCTAATCCTTTTATTCCATGACCTGTAACTTTTCTCACTTTGGAATTTAGGAGAATAAGGGGTGGTACCAGGGGACTGGAGAGTGGCGAATGTGTGCCCCTGTTCAAAAAAGTGAATAGGGATAACCCCGGGAATTACAGGCCAGTTAGTTTTACTTCGGTGGTAGGCAAAGTAATGGAAAGGGTACTGAGGGATTGGATTTATGAGTATCTGGAAAGACACTGCTTGATTAGGGACCGCCAGCATGGATTTGTGAGGGGTAGGTCTTGCCTTGCAAGTCTTATTGAATTCTTTGAGGAGGTGACCAAGCATGTGGATGAGGGTAGAGCAGTGGATGAAGTGTACATGGATTTTAGTAAAGCATTTGATAAGGTTCCCCATAGTAGGCTCATGCGGAAAGTCAGGAGGCATGGGATAGAGGGAAA
>NC_057720.1:44854625-44892727 GCF_004010195.1 Chiloscyllium plagiosum | reverse complement strand
AAAGGTGTGGAAGCTTTGGAGAGGGTGCAGAGAAGGTTTACCAGGATGTTGCCTGGAATGGAGAATAGGTCGTACGAGGATAGGTTGAGAGTGCTAGGCCTTTTCTCATTGGAACGGCGAAGGATGATGGGTGACTTGATAGAGGTTTATAAGATGATCAGAGGAATAGATAGAGGAGACAGTCAGAGGCTTTTTCCCCGGCTACAACAGAGTGTTACAAGGGGACATAAATTTAAGGTGAAGGGTGGAAGGTATAGGGGGGATTTCAGGGGTAGGTTCTTTACCCAGAGAGTGGTGGGGGCATGGAATGCGCTGCCTGTGGGAGTGGCAGAGTCAGAATCATTAGTGACCTTTAAGCGACAATTGGATAGGTACATGGATGGGTGCTTAAGCTAGGACAAATGTTCAGCACACAACATCATGGGCCGAAGGGCCTGTTCTGTGCTGTATTGTTCTATTGTTCTAAGAATGGATCTTACTGAAACACATAAGATCCTGAGGGAACTGACATGGTGGATGTTTCCCCTGTGGAGTAGACAAAAACTACAGGGACTCTGTTTAAAATGAAGGGTCTCCCATTTTAGATGGAGATAATGAGGTTTCTTTGTTTCAGAAAGTTATTAGTCTCTGAAATTCTCTTCCCTAGAAAGCAGCAGAGTTACGGTCATTGAATATTTACAAGGCTGCTTGTAATAAGATCATGATTAACAATGGCAATAAAGTAGGTAGAAAAATATAATTAAAACAATAAGTAAATTGGCCACAATCTTATCAAATGACAGAGCAGGATTCAGTGGCCAAATAGCCCATTCCTGCTCTTAATTCACAGGTACATGTGTTACAGAAAGGTTTCTGACACTATCAAAGAGTACGGAGGAAGTGATCACTCATTGGCCACTGCCAGCATGGCTGAAGACAGGAAGAAAGGAAGCTGCAGCATTCTGTCCTCCAGCAAAATTCTAGGATTTCTGACATGGGTCTATGGAATGTCCTTGGAACACAAACTTCACAGGATACCAACTTCACACTCCCTCCATCGTTGTCATTCCATCAATGCTTAAGCATTTTCCCATCAGCTCATCAGCCCAGACTGTTACCACCTAAGCTGAGGTGGTGCCCATCCAAATCAAGGTATCCCAGAGCTACTAAATCTTGCAAGGTCAACTACAGTCTTCCCATGAAAATCAACAACATTAGTGATGGTCAACTGAGATATATTAGAGATGTCACCTGCTTCTTCCTGGAAGCATCCCATGCAAAGGATTTCAAGAACACAATCACCATTGTAACCTCTGGAAACAACCTGCAAACTGTCAACCATTTCCAAAAACTCAGGCAGAACCACCAGAAATTAATGATTGTTGACTCATTGAAATAGTATTAATGGGGAATCCTTCCTGCTGCAGTGCATATTTGCATGAGGACATCAGCTAGAGTGGTGAGGTCAAAGATTGCAGTGTTTGCATCACATCAGCATTATGCTATCTACCTATTCTGTTTATTTCTGCTGCATGTTTTTAGGGCCAGATCTACTGACATTACTAAATGGTATTTGATGGGGCTGAGGCAGAAGTCTATGCACTATATTGATGATATTTTGGAGGCAAAGTGGCACCTGTAGTCCTGAAGCTTACAAACAAAATATCAAAGCTGAGGCAGAATTTAAAAGTAGCAGCAGAAATATCAAGTGAATACATACCTGATTTTACTGACAGAGTAACAAATGCAGAAAATCTGCCCTATAAAGTCATGCATAAATTGTTATCATTGTTCTTTAGTCTTTATTACAGTGTCAAAATTTATTATACAATAATCACTAGAGCCCAAGAGTTCATCTATTTTTAGATTTTTAATCATTTTGGTTGACTGCTATATGTGACTCCATAAATTTTTCATCTTCCCTTTCCCTGATCCATCCACTTCACTAATAAGATATTTAAATCCTTCATGATCATCACATTGTAATTCCCTTCATCTACGCCTGCTTGTCTGAACAGTTTATATCTACCTGTTCACCTTGAGCTATTGATCGATAAGTCATGAGTAATTACTTTGCTGCTCTTATCGACACTAATTTCCAGCAAATTACTTGTGCTATCTCTGCTTTTTAACACTCTTTCGACTGATGTTATGTTGTGCCTTAATAATCATGCTCACACCTCACCTAATTTAATAGACTGATACATAGAAAACATTTGAAACCCTTTAAAGTTTAGTCTTTTAACCATCTTTGACCTACTGCTGTATTATGGTAATGCAGTTAACGTTCATAATGTCTCTGTATCTGTTTTAATCAGAAACATCTGCTTTAGCATAAAAGCGTGGAAGTCTTCTTTCAACAGTTACTTATTTTCCATTTTCATCCCATTTTATATTTCTATGTTTGTGCAGAAAGCATTCAGTATAGGAGTTGGGAAGTCATGTTGCAGCTGTACAGGACATTAGTTCAGTCACTTTTGGATTATTGTGTGCAATTCTGATCTCCTTCCCTCTTTTAAGAAGGATGTTGTGAAACTTGAAAGGGTTCAGAAAAGACTTAAGAGGATGTTGCCAGGGTTAGAGGGTTTGAACTATACGAAGAGGCTGAAGAGGCTGGGGCTATTTTCTCTGGAGCGTCAGAGGCTGACGGGTAATCTTATAGAGGTTTACAAAATCATAAGTGGCATGGATAGGGTAAATAGGCAATGTCTTTTCCCCAGGGTGGTGCACTTGCATACCCATGTTTCAAATAAGTAGATGATACTGTTATTAACATAGCAGAGAGCGGAACTTCAGACAAGTATTATATTTGTGTAAGTCTCCTTATTTCAATATATGATTCCTATGCCAAGTATCATGGCTATTTGGGCAGCATTAACCATTTGCTTATTGACATTTATAAGACGCCATCACTAAAAACCTAGTTTAAGTAGATCCTATTCAGAAAAAAAACTACGAATGAAGAGGAATTCATGTCTTCAAATTGTGAGTTGAGGAAAAGCTTTAGTACAACGGTACTTTTTTTCATGGAATGTGGGCGTGACTAGCTGAACCAGCTTTGATTGCCCATCTCTAGTTGCCCTTTAGAAGTTGGTGATGTCTTTTTAAACCGCTGTAGTTAATTTGATCGAGATAGACCAACAATTAGGGAGGAATGTCCACAAGTTTGGTCTGGCAACACTTAAGAAATGACAATATTTCCAAGTCTGCACTGTAAGTGTTTGGAAGGGGATTTGCAGAAGATGGTGTTCATATGCATCTGCTGCCTTTGTCCTCTCGTTGATCACGGTCATCTGTTGGTAGGTGCTGTCTGAGGGACTTCAGCGAAGTTTTGCACTGTATCTTGTAGATGGTACATATTGCTGCTACTCAGTGACAGTAGTGGATGGAGTGTTTATTTTAGGAAATGGTGCCAATTAAATGGGCTACTTTGTCCTGGTTGATGTCAAGCTTCTTGAATCTTGCCAGAGCTTGACTTGTGTTTTGTGGATTATGGTGGTGAGTTACTTGCTACTGGATTCCTTGCCTGAGTTAACATGTCAAATGCAGTGATCCTTTTTCACTAGACTCAAAACAATCACTCAGTTTTCTGTTTAGATTAGATTAGATTAGATTCCTTACAGTGTGGAAACAGGCCCTTTGGCCCAACCAGTCCACATTGACCCTCTGAAGAGTAACCCAACCAGACCCATTTCACTCTGACTAATACACCTAACACTATGGGCAATTTAGCATGGCCAATTCACCTGACCGGCACATCGTTGGACTGTGGGCACCCAGAGGAAACCCACGCAGACACAGGGAGAACGTGCAAACTCCACACAGTCACCCGAGGCTGGAATCGAACTTGGGACCCTGGTGCTGTGAGGCAGCAGTGCCAACCACTGAGCCACTGTGCCACCCCTGTTCACAGATGTTATCAGACCTGCTGAGTTTCTTCAGCAATTCTAAGCATCTGCAGTTCTTTGTTGCATTACTAGCTGCTGACTTATTTGTCACTTGCAAGCTCAAATGTGGATACTACTCAGGCTTTGCTGGATTTGGAAGTGGACTGTATTAGTGTCTAAGGAACTGTGAATGGTACTGATTATTGTGTAGTCACCAGTGAACATCCTCAGTTCTGATTTTATGAAGGCAGGAAGGTTATCGATGGAGCAACTGAAGATCACTGGGCCCATGGCATTACTCTGCGGAATTCCTGCAAAGATGTCTTGAGCTGAGATAACTGATCTCCAACAAACATAACCATCTTGCCTCGTGTCAGTTATGACTCCAACCAGTGAAGAGAATACTCCTGATTCTCATTGACTCCAGTTTTGCTGGATGGCATGTTTCAGCAAGGGCAGCCTTAATCTTAAGCGCAGTCAATCTTATCTCATTTCTAGAATTCAATTCTGTTGTCTAAGTTTGAACTAAGATTGCAATGGGATGAGGACTTGAGCAGAATCCATAATAGCTGTCAGTGAGAAGATTATTGCTAAGCAAATGCTGATTGATGATGCTCTTGATAACAATCTTTTCCTTCACTTAACTGATAGAATGATTACTAGTAGATTATAGAGTGGTATTGGATGGTTGAATTTGTCCTTTTATTTTGTGTACAGGACATATCTGGGCAATTTTACACATTGGTGGGTAGATGCCAACACTAGTTGCACTGGAACAGCTTGGCTAAGGGTGCAGCAAGTTCTGGAACCCATGTCTTCAGCACTACTGCCAGAATATTGTTAGGATACATAGCCTTTGCATGATTAACTCTCTCCAGCAGTTTCTTAATATCATGTGGAGTGAATCAAATTTGTTGAAGACTATCATAATGATTATGGAAATCTTTGGAAGAGGCCAAGATGGATCAGCCACTCAATATTCTGCCTGAAGGTTGTTGCAAATACTTCGGCTTCATCTTTATCTTTTGTATTGATGTGCTCGACTCTTTCATCATTGATAATGGGGATACTTGTCGAGCCTTCTCCTCCAGAGATGTTTAATTATTAACTAGATATGACAAAAGTGCTTAGTTGTCATCTTTTGGTTGAGGAGCTGCTGAGGATGTCACAAGTATGCAAGTAACTCTATTTTGTAACTTCACAAGATGCACCTCATTTGCCATCCTGCACTCTTCATTGTACCAGGGTTGTTCCCTTTGCATAATGGTAATGGTAGAATGGGGGATATACTGACCATGAGGTTACGTGTTGCGTTTGAGGACAATTGAGCTGCTGTATACCAATGGCATCTCATCCATGCCCAGTTTTCAGCTGCTATATCTGTTTGAAGTCTGTCCCATTTCGCACAGTGAGAGTGTCAGACAACATAAATAGTTGAGATAGCCTCAATGTGAAGAAGGGATTTTGTCTCCCCAAGGATTGTGTGGTGGTCAATTTGATTGATACTGTCATGGAAAAACGTAGTTGTGGCAGGCAAATTGATGAAGATTTTTAAAAATATTCATTTGTGGTATATGGGTGTCACTGGCTGGCCAGGATTTATTGTACATCCCTAGTTGCCCTTTAGAATGTAGTGATGAGCTGCCTTCCTGAACCACTGCAGTCTACCAGCTGTGGATTGACCCATACTGCCATAAGAGAGTTAATTCCAGGACTTTGACCAAGTGACAGTGAGGGAACGGCAATCTATTTCCAAGTCAGGATAATGAGTGGCTTGGAGGGGAACTTGAAGATGGTGGTGTTCCCATTTATCTGCTGCTCTTGCCCTTCTAAATGGAAATGGTCATGGGTTTGGAAGGTGCTGAGGACTTTTGATGAATTTCTGCAGTGCACCTTGTAGTTAGTACATATTGTGCTACTGAGCGTCAGTGATGGAAGAAGTGGATACTTGCGGATATGGTGCCAATCAAGCAGGCTGCTTTGTCCTGGACGGTGTCAAGCTTCTTGAGTGTTGTTGGGGCTGTACTCATCCAGGCAAATGGGGAGTATTCCATCACACTCCTAACTTCAGCCTTGTAGATAGTGGATTATCTTGGAAGAGTCAGGAGGTGGTTACTTGCTGCAGTATTCCTAGCTTCTGACCTGCTCTTGTAAGCCGCTGTGTTTTTGTGGTGAGTCCAACTGAGTTTTTGGTCAATGATAACTCCCATGATGTTGATAGTGGGTGAATTCAGTGATGGTAACAGCATTGAAAGTCAAGGGGCAGTGGTTAGATTGTCTCTTATTCATGATGATCATAACCTGGCAATCGTGTGGTGCGAGCGTTACTTGCCACTTGTCAGCCCAAGCCTGGATATTGTACAAATCTTGTTGCATTTGAACACAGATTACTTCAGTGACTGAGGAGTGGCGAACAGTGCTGAACATTGTGTAATCATTGGTGAACAATCCCATTTCGAACCTTATGATGGACTGACGGTCATTGATGAAGCAGCTGAAGATAGTTGAGCTGAGGACAGTACCCTGAGAAATTCCTGGAGCTGAGAGGACTTAACAACCACTAGAGGCTTTGCCCCATACCTAATTATTCCAGTTTTGCTAGGGCTCCTTGATGCCACACTCAGTTGAATGCAAACTTGATGTCAAGGGCTGTCACTCCCACCTCACCTCTGGAATTCAGTTCTTTTGTGCATGTTTGAATCAAGGCTGTAATGAGGTTCGGAGATTATTGGCCATTGCTGAACCCAAACTGGGCGTCACTGAGCAGGTTATTGCACAGCAGATACTACATGATAGCACCACTGATGACATCTTCCATCACTTTACTGATGATCAACAGTTGGCAGGAATTGGCTGGATTAGATTTGTCCTGCTTTTTGTGTACAGGACATACTGGGCAATCTTGTACATTGTTGCAGAGATACTAGTGTTATAAATGTACTGGAATAGCTTGGTTAGGGGATTGACACATTCTGGACCACAAGTGTTCAGTACTATTGCCAGAATGCTGTCAGGACCCGAAGCAGCATCCAGTGCCTTCAACCTTTCCTTGCTATCATGTGGAGTGAATCAAATTGGCGGAAAACTGGTGTCTGTAATGCTGGAGACCACTGGAGAAAGCCAAGCTAGATCATCCACTCGGCACTTCTGGCTGAAGATTGCTGTGAAAGCTTCAGCTTTATCTTTTGCACATAGAATACGGGGAGAATGAGCCATTTGGATACAGAACTGGTTTGAAGGTAGAAGAGAGAGGGTGGCGGTGGAGGGTTGCCTTTCAGACTGGTTTCTAATGATGTGCCATAAGGATCATTGCTGGGTTCACTACTTTTTGTCATGTATATAAATGATTAGGATGTGAACATTGGAGGTATAGTTAGTAAGTTTGCAGAATGACAGCAAAATTGGAGGTGTAGTGGACAGCAAAGAAGATTACCTCAGAGGACAACGGGATCTTGATCAGCTGGGCTAATGGGCCGAGGAGTGGCAGTTGGGAGTTTAATTTAGATAAATGTGAGGTGCTGTATTTGGAAAAGGCAAATCAGGGCAGGACTTACACACTTAGTGGTAAGTTCCTGGGGATTGTTGATCAACAAAGAGACCTTGGAGTGCAGGTTCATAGCTCCGTAAAAGTGGAGTTGTAGGTAGGTAGGATAATGAAGAAGGTGTTTGGTATGCTTTCCTTTATTGGTCAGTGCCTCGAGTATAGGAGTTGCGGAGGGTCATGTTGCAGCTGTACAGGACATTGTTAAGGCCACCAATGGGCAAGGAAATTTCCTGCTGATCAATGTCCTCCCTCAGCTGATGAATCGGTACACCTCCATGTTAAATAACACTTAGAGGAAGCACTGTGACTGGCAAGAGCACAAATGTACTCTTGCCGCTACTGAGACTGGCTTGGTAGCAGTACTACAGATTGAGCTGGTAGGTCCTAAAGGAAATAACAAGAGGGAAAAACATACTTGACCTCATCCTTACCAATCTGCCAGCTTCAGATGCATCTGTCCATGACCATACTGGTAAGAGGGACCACCACACAATCATTGCGAAGATGAAGTCCCACCTTCACACTGAGATGAACATCCATTATGTTCCGTGGCATTATCACTGTGCTAAATGGGACAGACTTCGAACAGATCTAGTAACAGAAGATTGAGTATCCATGAGGTGGTATGGGCCATCAACAGCAGCAGAATTGTACTCCAGTACAATCTGTAACCTCATGGCCCAACATATCCCTCACTCAACCATTATAATCAAGCAAGAGATCAATCCTGATTCAATGGTAGTGCAGGAGGGCATGCCAGGAGCTGCAGCAGGCATACCTGAAGATGAGGTGTCAACCTGGTGAAGCCACAAGCAGGACAACCTGCATGCCAAGCAGCAGAAGCAGCAAGTGATAGACAGAGCTAAGCGATCCCACAATCAATGGATCAGATCTAAGCTCTGTAGCCCTGCCACATCCAGTCATGGACAATTAAACAGCTCAGTGGAGGAGGATTCTAATCTTGCTAACCAATCTACTATGAGGAATCTTGTCGAACACCTTACTGAAGTCCATATAGATCACATCCACCACTCTGTCCTTATCGTTCCTCTTCGTACTTCTTCAAAAAACTCAATCAAGTTGGTGAGACCTGATTTCCCATGCACAGTCATGTTGACTACCCCTAATCAGTCCTTGCCTTTTCAACTACATGTAAATCCTGACCCTCAGGATTCCCTCCAACAACTTGCCTATCAGCAATGTCAGGCTAACTGATCTATAGTTCCCTGGCTTGTCCTTACAATCTTTTTAAAATAGTGGCACCACATCAGCCAACCTTCAGTTTTCCGTCATCTCACCTGTGACTATTGATAATACTAATATCTCAGCAAGGGGCCCAGCAATCACTGCCCTAGTTTCCCACAGAGTTATAGGTTATGCCTGATTGGGTCCTGGGGATTTATCCACCTTTATGCATTTTAAGATATCTTGCACCTCCTCCCCTGGAAGATGGACATTTTTCAAGATGTTACTATCTATTTCCCAACATTCTATATTTTTCATGTCCTTCTCCACAGTAAAAAAACTGATACAAAATACTCGTTTAGTAACCCCACCAGTTCCCTGGGCTGCGTTGCTGATCTTTCCAGTTTAAATTCTTTGAGACTGTGTAGCAATTGGTACAACTGAATGGTTTGCTCAGCCATTTCAGAGGACAACTGAGAGTCAACCATATAGCTGTGGGTCTAAAGTTACATGTAGGCCAGACCAGGTGAGGATGGCAGATTTCCTTCCCTGAAGAGCAGTAATGAACCAGATGGGTTTTTCCTGACAATCGACAATTACTTTATGGTGATTAGTAGACTTGTAATTCCAGAATTTAATTTTATTAAATTCAAATTCCATCACCTGCTATGGTGTGATTTGAACCCAGGTTCCCCGAACATTACCTGAGTTTCTGGATAAATAACCTAGCGATAATACCACTAGACTACTGCCTGCCCATAGATGAGGTTGAGAATATTTTCCCTCTTGCTTTTTCCTTCATCAACTGCTGCAGACCCAGTCTGGCACATGTATCCTGTGGACCCCAACCATCTTGATCAGTAGTTCTGCTGCCAAGGCACTCTTGGTGATGGACACTGAAGTCTTTCATACAATGTACATTCAGTACCCAGAGCAACCTGAGGACCTCTTCCAAGTGGTGTACTGATCCTTCAGCTGAGGGGAAGGTGTGGGAGCTGGGCAGTGTGTGGTAATCAGTAAGAGGTTTCTGTGCCATGTTTGACAGATGCCATGAGACTTCATGGGGTCTGAATCAATATTGAGGAATCCCTGAACAACTTCCTCCTGCTGTCTATGACTGCCAGCCCTTCTGCTTGGTGTGTCCTGCCCCACTAGCCTGGATGGTGATGGTGTTGTCTGGGATATTGTCTGTAAGGTATGATACCATGAGTATGATTATGTCAGGCAGTTGCTTGTCTCGTCTATCAGACAGCTACTTAACAAACCATCGAACTTGTCGAGACTGACCTCTCAACTAAACAGACGGCAATGAGACTATCCCTGTTGACCCTTGTTCAGGAGTAACTTGGTCAGTAACTGAAGGTACTTACATATGCTCACTTAAACACAGAAATCAGAAGTTGCTGTCTGTGTTGCCCTCTTTCTATCAAAGATTTGTTTTGAAGGAGGGGAATGGCATTCACATAAATTGAAGGGCATAACTTTGAGATATTTACTCAATGGATAACAAAAAAAGCACCAGAAAAGGTAAGGGTTTGTCCATTCAAGTTTGAATTAATTATTGACAATGTGACAAGTCTTAATGTGATGCACCCATTTCGGCAATGAAGTTTTAAAAAAAGTGCAGATACTTGTTTCTTCAAATTTAATTATAATTGGAGGTTTAATGAATTTATGTTACTTGTTCTTTTTGTTTGTTTACTTAACTCTTCTAATCCTGTTGCTTATAAGCTTCTTCAAGCCTGGGGTACTCTGATATTGATCAGGATTGCCATCTTTCTGCTCTAATTGGAAGAGTCTTATTGAGTAAACAAAATGAAATTGATTGCATTATTACACTATTTACAGATTGCATGAATATGATCTACATTATTAGATAGACTGTTAGAAACACGCTAGCCTCATGTATGACTCCCACTACTCCTTCTTTATCCTGATCAAGGCCCTGAGACCTCTGTGATGGATTTTCTTCTGGCAAAGTAACATTGCCAGTGTATAAGCTGTCCAAGTATATTGGTTTTAACTGTCATGCTGGTTGTAGAAATTGCGAAGTCATAGAATGGTACAGCTCAAAAGAAACCATTCAACCCACTATTCCTGTGCTGGTCCTTTCACTGAATTTATTATGACAAATTATTCCTTGTAGTACAACATCGTTTTTCTACTTCAAGATTTAACTGTATTTTGCTTGAAGCAATTGTTATCTTTTTATGTGCTACTATTGAATCTGCCTTCACCAACCTATACTGTTTAGGTCAATTCATAAATTATAAAAATACCTCAAGGTAGGCCTGTGGAACATGCACCCGGAGGAATTTATTACATTTCTTTACAGCTACACAGTTGGACCTAAACTGATCCAAAGCTTCCCCCCCAGGTCACCGGAGCCATTCTTTTAAAAGGGGAGCACACCCCCCCCAACTATAAAGAATTTCAGATCACAGCAACTTGCTATTTAAAAACTGACTTTGCTTGCTTCTTTTGCCAATCACCTTAAATGTGTCCTCTAGTTACTGATCCTTTTTACTGCTGCATTAATGATTCAGAACACATCTATCAAATCTCTTCTCTACTTGCTCTAAGGAGAAAGAAAATTCCAGCCTCTTTATATACACCACATAACTAAAGTCCCTCATTCCTTGACCCATTCGAGTAATTCTCCTTCACTCTCTCAAAATCCTGCTTTCGTTCGCTCCCCAGAATTCTTTAAATCCTATCACCTTCCTTCTGCAGCTCAGCAGGCTTTATTTCTACACCAATGCAGACATGTATTGGTTGCTTCCCCAGAACTAACTAATTCTCTTCTTTGATATAATATAATTGAAACTCTTGGAAATACTCAGCATTGATGAAGAGGCCAAAAGATTAATCTTACAAATCCATGATATTACATCAGAACTCCCCTCTAAATATTCAAATTTCAGTATCCCACTGTCCTAATCTCTGCATTACAAGACAACTCTTCTGCCTCTATTGCTCCATGTACTTGTTCAGGATTTTCTCAGCTTCTGTATGTATGAAATAATGTGAACAAAGCTGGTAATTTCTTGATATGTAAGACAACCATACATAGACGAACCTCGATTATCCAGCATTTGATTAATCAAATTTCGGATTATCTGAACAAGATCACGAGGTTCCGATGCTTAGCTAACTATGTTATCTGGCATTAGAGTAACTGAACAAAATACTCCCCACCCGTGTATATACTGACTTTCCTGTTTCTGCATTACAGTAGCTCCTTAGACTCTTGGCTAAATCAAGTTTTGTTAATCCTTTTTATAATCTGCATTATCAATTACAATTTCTACTTATTCATATGAATGCATTTTCATATGTATTGTATGTCACTATGCTTACTCTCAATAAATGAGTCTAAGTGCTCAACTATATGCCACTCAACCATAAAACTGCATTCTAAGGAAATACTGCTTCACAGCACAGGTGGCATCACAACTGAGGACTCACTAAGATTGAAGTGCTTAGTTCATATTTTCATTTGCTTATATATTAAAAACTTGTTATGTAAGATACTTGATAAGGGAGCAGACATTTATAAGATAGAATCTTCATTTTTGCATTGAATGTATGAATAATTAGACCGAACTAACTGCTCAGTCATTTGCCTGTTAACCATCCCCAACTCCCAACTTGAATAGCATAGATATTTTCTGACAATATTATCAGTCAACACTGGGGTAGTAGCAGGATGTTTTTCATATAGATACTCCTGTCATGTGACAGTATGCTTCTCTTAAATTTTAATATCCCCATTTTACATAATGTGACATCATATGAGAAAACTTACCAATTACAATGTTAATCAGCAGCTTCCATACTTTGTTGAAGAGTACTACTGAGTTGGGTCAATATCTTGTGGTGAAAGGGGTATATTCATTTCCCTTTGTCAATCTCCATTAAGACATACTGAACAGGAACTTGTTGCATAGTTCATAATTTATGTCTTATTGAGGATTCATGTTTGAAGGATTTTAGTAAGTTGTTCATTGGAAAAGACTGAAGAGATACTTGATTTTTTAAAAAGAGATCACTAACAAAAAACTTTGGGACACAATTCATGGTTCAAGTTAATTGCTTGGACTTAATTACTCAAAATCACATTCTTGGCTTTATGGCTGTCAGTCATTAAGTTTTGTTTGAATATTATTTGGAGTTCAGTTGTGGTAAAGTCTGCTGAGAGAGAATTGCTACTCAGTTCATCCTGTGCTTTTCTGAGAAAACCTTTTTGAATAAACCAGTGTGAGAGCAGAAACACTGACAAAGCTGCTCTTCTAGAAAAGTCTCTGAATTCACAATGAATTGGAACTATGAAGACCTTAGTGACACCTTGCTGTGTTTCTTGTGTTATGAAAGATGGGGAGGAGTGTACTGCCATTGCAGTATCACTACTCCATGAGCTGCAACACAAAATATCCAATGGTGGTTATTCTTGAAGGCACAAAGGATAAGGCGTAGAATATTCTGAAGTCTGTTATACTGACATTCTTGTATGGTTAAGAAACTAATGCTGTATAGTTGTGTCTGGGATCTTGGCAGATGCACCTTTCAATCACTTTTCCAGAATAAAAATCAGGTTTCATCTTGAGCTTAGAGCAATCAGGTTCCATCCTGCTCTCTGTTTCAGAAATAGAGAAGCTAAACTGGGATGCTGGTTCCTCTTCACCTGCCTTGTTTCCATTAGTTACAAATAATCAAAAACTTTCAAAGCCCAAAGCAGTGTTGAAGCAGCCTCAGGATGATCCTCAACAAAACAAGTAATTATCACAAGTCACATGACTTCCAAGGAGCCTTATTTAAAACATGGTTTAAACATTTAAAGACTTTACAGTGATAACTTTTTCAAACCAGCCCAGATCATGAAATGATTAATTATCCACAATCCTTCAAAACCCAAGCCTGCAAAGAATTATTGAATATGAATCTATTTCAAAACAAATTACACCCATCTATGTGAGTAAGGACACCAAATACAAAATTAAAGTCATCTTGAACATTTCAGACCTTAACTTTTTCTCCTTCATAAACAACAATTTTGAACCAAATGTTTTATTTTCAAATGTGTGTGCAATGTCACAGGGTAGATATTTATGCCTTCATTTGTGATACAGTGCAATACTCATCATTACATTTTTGAAAATAGGGTTTGTTTGCATAATAAATCACAAATTTTACAAATTATTAAAGAAACTTTTTTTAAAATTCTAACGTGAATATTGATAAAGTATAATTGGCCATAACGGTGACTGGGTAAAGCATTTAAACTTATGTTGTGACCAATGGACAGATTGGACTAGAGAGTGACAGTGTATTCTCCAACCTCTGTCATAACAACAGTTTTGTAAAATGCTTGGCGCATTTCAGATCTTAGGCAAAATATCATTTTATCAAATTGGCAATATCTCATTGTTATTTCAATTATATGTCTGTGGAAAAGATAGCTTGCCTACAAGAGCCCTTTTTTGCTCTTAGGTGCAGAACCTGAACTAATTTGCACACTATGAATGCAAGATATCTGAAAAGGGTTTTCTCGTGCATTTTGAATATCGAATCATAAATCTTACATATTGCCCACAACTGTTCTGCTGCTTTTTACAATCCATTTTGCATTGTAATGTGCAGTATGCCCAATTATTTCAAACTATTTGTTTGCTTGGAAAATCATATTAGTTTGGAAATCTGTAAGACAATGAGAGTTTTATGGAATAAATCTCATTAGATAGCAGTAAATCACATAAAAAGTCTTAAGATTCTTTCTTGTAATCTATAATCAAATATATTGATTATGGAAATGAAAAGGGCATTTTTAAAAAAATGTTCTGGATAAACAGCTCAGAAATTGCTGTAATAACAATTAACACTATAGGTTCATAGAATAAATCATAGAATGATTACAGCAGAGAAGGAAGTTACTTGGTCCACAATGTTAATTGCCGGTGCTCTGATGGAATAATTTCATTTAGTGCCATTCCATATCTTTTCTCTGTAGTCCTTGCAAACATTTTCCTTTCTCAGATAGTGATCTAATTCCTCTTTAAAAGACCCAATTGATTCTGCTTCCACCACACTCTCAGACAGCGCATTGTAAATCCTAAACAGTGGTCTCTTAATTTCTCTGACCTTCCACTACAGAAGTTACAGAAAAATAGTTAGGATGCATTTGAGGGTAAGAGTAGATTTTGAACTATGCAGCCTATAGATCACATTAGGTAGATAGATTGTAAAGAACTCAGTCCAATAATTCATTTCTGCTGGAATTTCAACTTTTAATTTGTAGAATTAAACACCACTTAAGAACATTATTAATTATATCTAAAGCAAAATTAATTTCTAATTAAGGATGTTGTTTTTATTCACAATATAGTTAGCTGAAATACTTATCTGTTGACTGCAGCAGAAATCATAAAGATCCTATCCAACAATTGATAATGTGAGCTTGTAATTAGCATTTCATATCTTTTGTATGCTTGGTGCTTGTTACTTGCCCTGAATTAGATGCCTTAATTAGAATGTAGTAATCACACACTGACATTCCTGTTCATTTGGTTAGAAGCTGAATAGTTGCAAGAGTGCTGTGCTTTTCCAACTTTGGAAGCAATGAAATACTTCTGAGATCCATTAGGACACAACATTATAAAATTCACCAAAATGTGACCACATTTATCTTGGCCATCTTTCAGAGACCAAAATGTATTATTTTTTTTAACAGTCATGACAGTCATCAACCCTAACAGCTTGTGATTAGCTTGAGACTTTTGGGATGATTTTATAAAAGGAAGCCTTGTATGCTAGTCATACACATTGGGAAATCGAAAGCAGACATATATCCCTTTAGGTTACAATAATCAGTAATGCTTTGCATTTGCACATAAGTTTAAATATAAAAACAGAATGCTCCAACATGGCAGTTGCATAAGCTGAGCTTACAGCTCACTCTTTCAAGTGTGGAAGTAGTTCCATCTCTATGACAACACTAGTGGTTCAAGCAGTGATGCCACATCTGATAGATGCTGTGTCAGCTTCTATTACAATGTACATAGATGTCACCCAGTGCCTCAGTGGAAGCCAAGACAGAGGTTATGGGGTCCAGTGTTGCTGCCATGCAAGTTCCAACTTTTGCTATCAATGTCATGGATTTCAGTGCTCAAGGATGACTACTCTGCCAATAATCCTGTAAAATATGCTCCAACGTTGATGATATTAGAGTATGTAACTGCTGTTCTTTCTGAGGATAACATCATTCATGCTTTCACCATTGCTCCTGTGCCAGGGCACTTGCTGTTATCTGTCGCTTCATGTCAAGTTGATGTAGACCAGGCCCAGAGCTATTTCCAGTCTCCTTAATTGAAAGTCAGAAGGTATCATCCACCTGTCACAACCGCTTATGCAGCACTGAAGGAGAACATTAGAAAGGCAATGGTACCTCAAAACAAGCAATGAGCAAATGCATGAGAAGGGGACATGGAGAACTGAGGTATTAGGGTACATTTGGGGCATTGAGGGATAAGGAGTTATGAGGTGTGAAGGCTTGAATACCTTCTATTCACCATTAGAAACAAGGCTAATGCCTCAGTAAAAGACAGTGGTTCTTCTAAGGTTGCCAGCCTCATTATCTGTCTGCCTCTAGAACTGGCAGGTCTGAATCCATTTCACCCTCAACTCCCACAACCAAATATAGGTGAAAAAAGGCTTTGTAAAAGTTTACCTGATGACCAACCCCCTATGGCACATAATCTATCTGTCACTGTTAGAAAAACTACTGGGCGGCATGGTGGCACAGTGGTTAGCACTGCTGCCTCACAGCGCCAGAGACGTGGGTTCAATTCCTGCCTCAGGCAACTCTCTGTGTGGAATTTGCATATTCTCCCCATGTTTGTGTGGGTTTCCTCCCACAATCCAAAAATGTGCAGGTTAGGTGAATTGGCCATGCTAAATTGCCCGTAGTGTTAGGTGAAGGGGTAAATGTAGGGGAATGGGTCTGGGTGGGTTGTGCTTCGGCGGGTCGGTGTTAGGCCGAAGGGCCTGTTTCCACACTGTAAGTAATCTAATCTAATCTACTGGTTTTGCTGCCATCTTTAAGTGGCCATTAATAGGCACCTGAGCTGACTTCTGAAACAAAAGGCTGACCTCAACTGTACCAGCCCAGGCTTTCACTGTGGGAGGTTGGGAAGATAATGGGCTCAGAACCCTTTATTTTACTGGTCCCATACGGCACCCAACTACTCCATTAAATTCTGCCTATCATTTGAAAGGTAAGTATCTGAAAGCTAAAAGCGAAATCAATATGTCTGTAAGTTCATTCACAATATAACTACAGTGCCACAGTAAAACAGTTTGCCTGAATACTAATTTTATAGTCACAAAGTAAACGGAAGCATTGCACTTAAGCTCAATGTGACACATGAAACAGGCTAAATAAGACATCACTCTCCTTTGAATTCAGATTGAATCTTGGTAGCTGGCTCATATTCCAAAGTTAGGGCTAGTGGAAGAATTGTTTCAGATTTGCAACAATATTAAACTTGCTGAGTGTGAATATCCCCTAAAACATACAGTTTTGTCAATTTTAAATACAGCAACATGTCAATAATATGTTAAATGAGAAGTGCCATGTTTAAAATACAAAATTTAATGATTTTACTCACCTATAGTTACCCAAAAATACTCCATCAGGATTGAGCATTGGTACTATTTTAAAGACCAGAACATCCCGCAGAGCCTTGGCAACTGAGTGCTGGCTGACAAGAAAATCAATAAAACCTAGAAGGAACAGAAATATGTGAAATTTACAAAATATTGTTAAAATGGGGTCTTATCACTGTACACAGATTTATGAAATCAGATCTCTTCTGAGATTATTGACCAATCTAGAAAGTTATTGCTTTTCTTCCAAGTATTGACCTTGCTGTGGACTGAAATTCACTAAAAGTTGATCATCCACATCAAGTTGCATAATTTTTAAACTAACAGACCCATAGCAATTCTGTCCTTGAAAGAAAAATCATATAGCAAGAGATTTAAAATATTTTTGCTGTGTCAAGGTGCCATGGTACACTGACTAAAAACTTAATCTTCCTTGCAACTGAAATCTATCAAATGTAGAACAGTGCTGGAAAACTCCACTCATCATTGAACCAATAATCGATGACTTTTCAGCTGAGAAACAAGTCAACTTTCTAGTTTGCACATGATATTTGCATTTATTGCTCTATCTTTAACACTTAGCTCCTTTCTTCACTTCTCTGTTGCAACAGATATCTATGTTTATAGCTTGCATCCTCTCTGTTAATTAATAATACTGAAAATGGACATAATTCTACAGAATTATATTCTAGCTAAAATTAAATAAACAAAATTTTCAAGGGCAACCAGAGACAGGCAACAACAGCTGGCCAGCCAGCAATGCCCAAGTCCCACGAGAGATCAAACAAATATATTTAAAATGATAAGCGTTTGCTATTTTGAATGGCCCTTTTTGCATGTTGGAAATTAAAAAAAAACTTCACACCCCTTTTAAGGCATTAAAAGAACTAATTTTGTATTTTACAAATGAAGCAATTTGTGTTCATTTAAGATTAAATGTTACATAAAATATAAAGAAAAATTTAGCTACAATAACTGATGGATTCTGGATACACTTTTAAATTTTGAGATCGAGTGCTTTGTATAAAATTAATTTAATGTAATTTGGGGATGATATAAGAAAAACTCTCCATCATCTTATGCAAAATACTAAAACACCTGGGCCTGATATTCCGAGGAGTGACAATCTTGTACCTCTTTTTTCTTACAAAGGAAGAGAGCTTCACAGTTCGGACAGGAGATTCCAATCAGGGCTCCTTCAGAAAAATGGAGCTATGTTTCTATTCTGACACTTCTCTCAAAGCTCAGAACTGTTGGGGAAAAGCATTTCTTAATTGTTCAAGACAACACTTGCATACAATTGATCCGATAACTGAACAGACCTCATTTAACTTCGACAGAAAGATTTTAGACATCCCCAATGTGTTTTGGCAGCAGTTGCCCCACTGTTAGTGGTCCCTCATCATGTAGTCCTGGATCTTGGAATGTGCCAGTCTGTAACACTTGGTTGAGGTCAACTCCTCACTCTGGAACACCAAGAAACTTTGGGCAGACCAAAGAGTGTCTTTCACAGAGTTGATGGCCCTCCAGGTGTAGTTGATGTTTGTCTCGGTCTGTGTGCCATGCAACAGTATGTACAGCACAGAGTCCTGCATCATGGAGCTGCCTGAGACAAAACCCATTGCATTTTTCTCCAGACTTTCTTTGCAAAGTCTCCACCTCATCCCCGCAGTGGCTTTGAGAGCAGCGTGTGGTAGACAATCTGGGTGTACATGAGGGATCTCACAGGTAATGCCTTTCTCACCACCAATCAAGTGATATCTTAGAAGTTGTTGGAAAGTTCTGGTGATGATGCCACATAGTCATAGAGTCCTGAAGCACAGAGACCAGGCTCTTTGGCCCAAACTGTTCCACACTGACTAAAATGTCAATCCAAGCTAACACCATTTCCTTGAACTTGGCCCATATCCTTCTAATCTTTTCCCATCCATCTATTTGTCCAAATACCTTTTAAATGTTGCTAATGTACCACCTCAACCACTTCCCCTGGCAGCTCATTTTATTTGCACACCATCCTCTATAAAAAAGCTGACCCTCAGGTTCCCTTTTATTCTTTCACCTCTAACCATAAACTGATGCCCTCTAGACCTCAATTCCACAACCCTGGGGAAAAAATTGAGTGCATTCACCGTATCCATGATTTTATACACTTCTGTAAGATCCCCCCTCAGTCTCTTATACTCGAAAGAAAAATGTCCCAGCTTCTCCAACCTCTCCCTATAACTCAGACCATTGTGTCCTGGCAACATCCTTGTAAAGTTCTTCTGTACTCTTTCCAGTTTAATAACATCCTTCCTCCATCAAGGTGACCAAAACTGAATACAATACTCGAAGTGCGACCTGTACAACTGCAACAGAACTTCTTAACTTCTATACTCAATGCCCTGTCTGATGAAGACCAGTGTGCCAAAAGCCATCTTCACTGCCCTGTCTACCTGTGACTCCACTTTCAGAGAACCATGAACCTGAACTCCAAAGTCCCTTTGTTCCACTACACTCCTTAAAGCCCTACCATTCACATTGAAGCTCCTACTTTGATTTGCCTTTCCAAAATTTATCTATATTAAACCCTATTTGCCATTCTCAACTTACTTCCCCAGCTGATTAATGTCCTGCTGCAAGTTCTGATAAACTTTCTCACTGTCCACGACAGCACCTATTTTAGTATCATCTTCAAACTTACTAGTCACGCCTTGGACATTCTCATTCAAATCACCGATATAGATAGCAAACAGTAATGGGCCCAGCACTGACCCCCGAGGCACTCTGCTAGTCACAGGACTCCAGTCCAACAAGCATCCTTCCACTATCACCCTCTGCTTCCTACCATCAAGCCAATTGTGCATCCAATTTGCCAGCTCGCCCTGGATTCCATGCGAACTAACCTTCAGAGCAGCCTACCACGTGGAACCTTATCAAAGACGTTACTGAAATCCATATAGACTATGTATAACTCTCTGCCCTTGTCAACCTTCCTGGTCATTTCATCAAAAAACTCTAACAAATTTGTGAGGCATGATCTCCCACGCACAAAAATGTGCTGACTATTCCTAATCAAACCCTGTCTTTCCAAATACATGTATGTCATATCCCTCAGAATCTGTGAAGTAACTTACCCACTACAGATGTTAAGCTTACGGGGGGGTTTATAGTTCTCAGGTTTTTTCTTTGCAGCCCTTCTTGAATAATGGCGCTACATTTGCTACCCTCCAGTCTTCTGGGACCTCACCCATGGTTAACAATGATGCAAAAGTATCAGCCAGGTCCCCCGCAATTTCTTCTCTAGCCTTTTGCAGTGTTCTTGGATATTTCTGTTTTTCAGCGGCAGCAGCAACTCGAAGGGCGGGAGCTTGCACCAGGGGCCTGCCGGGAGCAGTGAGTCACTGATTGTGCTTTTAAATTTGAATTCAGAGAGCAGAGGTTTCTGGGAAAGGAGGGACTTCTTATTTTTATTTCTGTCTAACTATATAAGTCAGTGTCTTCTCAACCTGAGACCATACCTTTGTAGGGCCTCCCACCCAACCACCTCCTCTAACCTTAAAGACCTGGGACATATCAGGTAAGTGTCTCTTTTTTACTTTGTGACTAGGGGACGAGCAGGGATGTCAATGCAGGGAGAGCAATGTTCCTCCTGCATGATGTTTGAGGTCAGGGATGCCATTAGAGTCCCATCCAAGTACATCTGCAGGAAGTGCACCCAACTCTCGTTCCTCCAAGGCTGTGTTAGGGAACTGGAACAGGAGCTGGATGAACTTCGGATCATTCAGGAGGCAAAGACTGTGATAGATAGGAGTTACAGGGAAGTAGTTATTTCCAGGCAAGAAGAAAGCTGGGTGACTGCTCGAAAGTGGAAAAAACTGTCAGTGGAGGGATCCCCTGTGGTCATTTCCCCTGAAAAACAAGTATACCATTTTGGATACTGTTGAGAGGGGATGACTTACCAGAGGCAAGCAGTGGGGCCCAGGCCTCTGGCACAGAGCCTGTCCCTGTTGCACAGAAGAAAAGGAGGGAAAGGAGGAGAGTGTTAGTCATTGGGGACTCAATAGTTAGAGGATCAGATAGAAGGTTTGTTGGGAACGAACGAGACTCGCGATTGGTGTGTTGCCTCCCAGGTGCCAGGGTCCGTTATGTCTCGGATCATATCTTTGGGGTCCTGAAGGGAGAGGATGACCAGCCTCAAGTCGTTGTCCATGTAGGTACCAATGACATAGGTAGAAAGAGGGATAAGGATGTAAGGCAGGATTTCAGGGAGCTAGGGTGGAAGCTGAGAGCTAGAACAAATAGAGTTGTTATCTCTGGTTTGTTACCCATGCCACATGATAACAAGGCAAGGAATAGGGAGAGATATCAGCTGAACACGTGGCTGCAAGGATGGTGCAGGAGGGAGGGTTTCAGGTTTTTGGATAATTGGGGCTCATTCTGGCGAAGGTGGGACTTGTACAAACAGGATGGTCTTCACTTGAACCACCCCTGGGTGGGAAATTTGCTGGTTCTATTCGGGTGGGTTTAAACTAGCTCAGCAGGGGGATGGGAACCAGAGGTGTAGTTGCAGTGCACAGGAGGATGAGAGTAGGAAGGACAGGGACAGGACTTCAGGGTCACAGGAATGTGCGGCAGACAGCAAGCTGGATTGAAGTGTGTCTACTTCAATACCAGAAGTATCCGAAATAAGGTAGGTGAGCTTGCAGCATGGATAGGTACCTGGGACTTTGATGTTGTGGCCATTTCTGAGACACGGATAGAGCAAGGTGAGGAATGGATTATGCAGGTTCCAGGGTTTAGATCTTTCATTAAGAACAGGCAAGGTGGTAAAAGAGTTGGAGGCATGGCCTTATTAGTCAAAGATAGTATAACGGTGGCTGAGAGAATATTTGATGAGGACTCGTCTACTGAGGTAGTGTGGGCTGAGATTAGAAACAGGAGAGGAGAGGTCACATTGCTTGGAGTTTTTTATAGGCCTCCACAGAGTTCCAGGGAGGTGGAAGAGAGGATTAGCAAAATTATTCTGAGTAGGAGTGAAAGGAACAGGGTGGTCACTATGGGGGACTTTAACTTCCCCGACATTGACTGCAAATGTTATAGCTCGAGTATGTTGGATGGATCAGTTTTTGTCCAATGTGTATAGGAGGGTTTCCTGACACAATATGTCGAAGAGCCGACAAGAGGGGAGGCCACACTGGATCTGGTGCTTGGTAATGATTTAATTGTAGGTGAGCACTTTGGAGAGAGTGATCATAATTCAGTTACATTTAGTTTAGCGATGGAAATGGATAGGTACATGCCACAGGTCAAGAGTTATCGATGGGACAAGGGCAATTATAATGCGATTAGGCGAGAATTATGATGCATAGAGTGGGATAGTAAAATGCAGGGGATGCAGACAATCGAAATGTGGAGCTGGTTTAAGGAACAAATATTGCGTGTCCTTGATAGGTATTTCTCTATCAGGCAGGGAGGAAGTGATAAGGTAAGGGAACCGTGGTTTACTACAGAAATTGCATCTCTTGTTAAGAAGAAGAAGGAGGCTTATGTATTGACGAGGCAAGATGGTACAGATGAGGCAATGGAGAGCTACAGATCAGCTAGGAAAGACTTAAAAAGAGAGTTAAGAAGAGCAAAGAGAGGACATGAGCAGTCTTTAGCAAATAGAATAAAGGAGAACCCTAAAGCTTCCTATAGGTATGTGAGGAATAAAAGGATGATTAGGGTAGGAATAGCGCCAGTCAAAGACAGAAGTGGGAAGTTGAGTGTGGACCCCGTAGAGATTGGAGAGGTGCTAAATGAACATTTCTCCTCTGTGTTTACTCAGGAAAAGGAGAACATTGTAGAGGAGAAGAATGAGGTACAAGATATTAGACTATAAAGGATCGAGGTTAGTTATGCACAGGTGTTATCAATTCTAGAAGGAGTGAAAGTAGACAAGTCTCCTAGGCCGAATGGGATTTATCCGAGAATTCTCTGGGAAGCTAGGGAGGAGATAGCAGAGCCTTTGGCTTCGATATTTGAGTCGTCATTGTCTACAGGTTTAGTACCTCAGGACTGGAGGATTGAAAATGTTGTGCCCTTGTTCAAGAAGGGCAGCAGAGATGACCCAAGTAATTATAGATCAGTGAGTCTTACTTCTGTTGTAGGAAAGAGTTTGGAAAGGATTATAAGAGATAAGATTTATAATCATCTAGCAAGCAACAATTTGATTTCAGATTGTCGACATGGTTTCGTCAAGGCAGGTCGTTCTCACAAACCTCATTGAGTTTTTTGAGAAGGTGACCAAGCATGTAGATGAGGGTAGGGCAGTTGACGTGGTATACATGGTCTTCAGTAAAACCTTTGATAAGGTTCCACATGGTAGGCTGATGGAGAAAGTGCAGAGGCATGGAATTGAGGTGATTTAGCAGTTTGGATTAGAAACAGTTTTTCTGAAAGAAGGCAGCGAGTGATAGTTGATGGAAAATATTCAGTCTGCAGTCCAGTTACTGGTGGTGTGGCACAAGGATCTGTTTTGGGACCACTGCTGTTTGTCATTTTTATAAATTACTTAGACGCAGGCATAGGTGGATGGATTAGTAAATTTGCAGATGACACTAAAGTCAGTGGAGTAGTGGACAGTTTGGAAGAATGTTACAGGTTGCAGGGGGACTTGGATAAACTGCGGAATTGGGCTGAGATGTGGCAAATGGAGTTCAATGCTGCTAAATGTGAGGTGATGCACTTTGGGAAGAATAACAGGAAGGCAGAGTACTGGGTCAGTGGAAAGACTCTTGGTAGTGTGGATGTGCAAAGGGATCTTGGAGTTCACGTGCATAGATCCCTGAAAGTTGCTACACAGGTGGATAGCGCTGTTAAGAAGGCATACGGTGTGTTAGGTTTCAATGGTAGAGGGATTGAGTTCCGGAGCCGCAATATCATGCTGCAACTATACAAAACGTTGGTGCAGCCACATTTGGAATATTGTGTATAGTTTTGGTTGCCCCATTACAGGAAGGATGTGGAAGTATTGGAAAAGGTGCAGAGGAGATTTACCAGGATGTTGCCTGGTCTGGAGGGAAGGTCTTATGAGGAAAGGCTGAGAGACTTGGGTCTGTTCTCATTAGAAAGAAGAAGGCTAAGGTAGGATTTGATAGAGACATACAAGATGATCAGAGGATTAGATAGGGTAGACAGTGAAAGACTTTTTCCTAGGATGATGACGTCAACTTGTACGAGAGGGCATAACTACAAATTGAGGAGTAATAGACTTAAGACGAATGTCAGAGGCAGGTTCTTGATGCAGAGAGTGGTGAGGGCGTGGAATGCCCTACCTGCTAATGTAGTCAACTCAGCCACATTAGGGAGATTTAAACAATCCTTAGATAAGCACATGGATGATTTTGGGATAGTGTAGGGGGACGAGTTGAGAATAGTTCACAGGTCGGCGCAACATCGAGGGCCGAAGGGCCTGTTCTGCGCTGTATTGTTCTATGTTCTAACCAGGAGATTTATCCAACTTCATACATTCTAATACATCCAACACTTCCTCTCCTGTGATATGGACTGTCCCCAAGATATAACCACTAACTTCTCCAAGTTCCCAAGTCTTCATGCCTTCCTCCACGATAAACACAGCGGATAAATATTCATTAAGGACCTCACCCACTTCCTGCGGTTCTACACATACATGTCCACTTTGAGGGGCCCTATTCTCTCTCTAGTTATTCTTTATCCCTTAATATACTTAAAGAATCTCTTCGGATTCACTGTAATCTTCTCAGCCAAGATAATCTCATACTCCCTTTTCGCCCTCCTGATTTCCTTCTTCAGTAAACTCCTGTATCCCCTATATACCTCCAGGGATTCCCCTGATCCCAGCTGCCTATACCCGAGCTGTACCTACTTTTTTCTGGTCAAAGCCTCAATATCTTCTGTCAGCCAGGGTTCCCTATTCCTGCCAACCTTGCCATTCACCCTCACAGGAACATATAGACCTTGAACTCTAGCTATCTCACTTTTAAAGGCCTTCCATTTGCCAGAGATCCCTTTACTTGCAAACAAACTACTCCAATTAACCCTTGAAAGCTCCTGTCTAATTCCATCAAAATTCACCATGGCCCAAGAACTACAGGGTTTGCCCTAGTCCGGGTGTCATTGGGTCGAGAACGAAGCCAGCAAAGTTCAGTTCTGAGTCAGTCACAGGGACTATCATGTTCTTCTCCTGATTCAGATTGTCACTGCTCCTGGTTGCCTGGAGCTGTGGTGCGATGGGCCCCTTTTGGTTCCCACCAGCCTAGAGATTGGGCTTCACCCATCTCTTGTGACATTGGGTGTTTCCAGGTTGGGGGTGCTCTGCTCCTTCTCCCCTGTGGTACTGTGCCTCTTTTTTGTTGGTGGCCATCCCACTACATACCTTTATCATTAGAGAAGTTGCTGATGTGTCCATTCTGCAGCTGCCTCTTTCTGTTTTGCTGATTTGGATTCGGGGAGCCTAATGTGTTTTCCTTTTCCGGTTGTTTCTCACTGATATCCATGCTCCCACCACCTTTGTTTCCTTCTCCTCCATTGACTCAGTCTGTTCAGTTGGAGGTTGGGTCAGTTGTTGGTTACTTTTTCCTCCTCTTTGACCTATCCCTCCTTCTGGGTGCCTCTCGTTTCTGTTTCCTTGCTGGAGGCTGGCATGTTACTGTGTTTTGGGGGTCCACAGCTCGTGTTGCCACTTTCAGCCGTCTGAGCATATATGGCACCCCACCCCGTCTTTGGTTTTGTACAGGTGGCCTGCTTCCATATCCAAGTTGCAGCTCTTGGATTCTCTGCAGTCTTTAGTCAGGTGGCCCTCCTATTTGCAGTTCTTGCAGAGGGTCACTTTGTAGTCTGCTGCCACGTGTGCCCTGCAGGTTCAGCACACTCTGGGCTGCCTCACATATGTCAGGTAGCTTTGGCTCCCTGTGATTGCAAAGTTGAAGAGCAGGTTGAGGGTGCTCCCACTAGTGCCCATCTTCAGGGCCACCCTGACCTGCCACTGCTGGTCCAGATACCAAAGGGGTCCACATGTTAGTCTGATCGACTGGTGATCCTTCTTCTAGCTTCTTCACAGTCACCCTGACTGCATTACGGACTCCCTGGCCTGGAGCACGGGACTAACAGAGGTCATAGCTCTGGTTGGCTGGTCACTGCACTGGCATTAGGCTGAAGCCAGCATAAAGATCCTCCAATTGCAACTCAGCTGAACTGACAATCTTCCAAGTTCTGCTTGCAATCACGATCCAGCGATGAATCTCGAGATCTTTTGATGATGATGAAGGTTCTCTGCTCAAGCTTATCCCAGGAGAACCATCTTCATGATCATGGTGTTTCCCCTGCAGTAGTAATATGGTGAGGCTAGTGCTTGTCCAACCTCTGTGATGTACAGGGCAGACAGGCACTCACCACAGAGTGTGCCATTAACTGTTGGGAAATGCTGGCCAAGATGGAGGCCCAGAGAAGACACCAGTCAGTTAGAGCTGCCTGGTACCCCAACTGACTCTCATGTTAGGAATTGTTACTGTCTAGTTTCACTCCACTGCTTATGAAAATAGTAAATTGCATATAAATGAGACAGATTAGGTTATCATGAAATGTTAATGCATGCAAGTAAGTCCCTCACTACCCACTTAACAATATTCCCATTTGATGTTAAAACCTTGAGTGAAAATTAAACTTTTTTTCTCAAAACTGGGCATCTCATTTTCCATTCAAGCCAAGTTTTCCCAATTGATTTGTCATGGTCCACACCACTCAGGGCTGGGAGAATTCTGCTATTTGTGGTGTGTCAATTATTAAAGTTAAATCTGGAGTTGTGATTAGGGATGCAGTAAGGAAGATTGTAGCTGTCTGGTTAAAATGTTTTATATTTGTAATGGAAAAATACAGCTGGGTCCTCAATAGACTACAAAATGTGTATTTCAGGTGATGGCTTTTTATGTGTGGAACTGTGTCAGTAATCATGAAAAGTCTTTTGTTGTTAATTTATGACTGTTGTCTAGCACCAACTTAAATTGTATGACGTCCAGGAACTTAATGTGTTACTTGCGTGTTGTGGCTTTGAGATTAATTTAGGTTTTGAGGTTGCTAATTACTTTTTTTACTTCCATGTAAATTACCGATAGTCAACACAGATATAGAAGGCATTATTACTGCATGACTTAATACATTAATTATGGAGAATGAGGAAGAAGTTCCCGTAAACCAACATTAATCCCCAAAATTCAAAAAGTAGCCCTCGAGAAAATCTCAAAGAAATCCCTCAAATTAAAATATTTTGCTCTCTGGCATATCTTATTAATTAGCATCAGCAGTTCACACTTAATATCCAAATACATCTCCTCACGCTCATAAATATTCCAATAATGCCAACCCCACTTTCACTGCTTCCACTGTTAGTTGTATGTTAATTGTAAGGCAGTGAAGCAAAATCATCTCCCATAACCCCAGATGCTGTGTCACATCTGGTCCCTTGACATAGGGAATAATCCCCTCTGTAAGAATCAGCAAATGCAAGAATCCTGCTCCATCAGTTACATTCTGCTTCCCTTTCTATTATGCGAATCCCGTACCACAGGTACCCATCTCCAGTGCTTTCAATCTATACATTTTAAATAAATATAGAATTGTGGTAAGTATAGACTCCAGTTCTTTCCATGACAAATGATGTGCATTAACTGGTGATATACTTGAATAACTGTAAATAGATATAGACTGAATTTGTGCCAAGAATTGAAATCATTGTCATGATGGCACATGTTCATCCCTAGTAAAACTGGATGCCATAGGCCGTGTCACAGCAAATCCTTTGATTCACTTAACTATGTTCACTATGTTTGTAACGTAACATTTTAAAAATAAAGTATATAAGGATTGACACCAGTTTTATTCATTATCCACTGACTTTCTAGATGTAACATCTTTTTACGAGCAGCTAATCACCCAAACCCTATTGCACTAAACTCACCAACAGCTCAATGTCAAGAAAATGCAGCATTGAAATTGGAGTGGTAACTTCAACTTATTTGCTCTTAAGGAACTCCATGTTGAACACAATGGGCATGCTTCATTAGCATCGGCCAAAAGCAACCAGCTTCCAAGGACACTGGCAGCTGACTTGCCAATCTTGAAGAACCCTCAAGGTACATCTCTGGTCCACTTATATTATACTTCTGTACTTCAAAGCTGTACCTCGGGCTACCGCTGCAACTGTCAATGTAATGCTGCTGCAAGGACTCTGTGCACTCAGCGACATACAATCAGCTTATGGACTGGACCAGGCTGCATCTCTGGATTCTTCATTCATTCAGAGCCTATCAGGATGGTGCAAAATCTTGCTGGGCCTAATAGCAAGAATCTCTCCAGAAAACACAATGCAACTTACACTTAGGCAAAACAGTCAAAGATTCAGTGCACCATGTATTTTCAATAAATAAGATTGTAATAGGTAAGGTCTACTATTCATGGAATTTCCATTGTCTTCCCAATGTTATGCAATGAGGTAACAGAATGTTGAAAGACATAAGCAAAGCAATGGAATATCTCAGATTAGCTATTAATGAAACTATATGTTTTCTAGTCAAACCATAACTGAAATACTTCATCCAATTTTGGTTGTCAAAAAAAAAACTGGAGACAGTACAGAGATTACTACAAGACTGATCCTCAGTAAAAAAACTTTGAATTCGAAGGAGGTAAAGAGTTTAACTTTATCGTCTAGGAAGCAAACCACAGACAATTCTTAAATTTAAAAAAACATCACATCCAACAATGGGTGGCTAAAACATCCTCCTTAGTGGGTGGGTGGATTAGGTTTGGGCCATAAGGCTATCCTCAGCAATAATTAACTTGTAGTGAATTACCTTGCCAAATCAAAGTGGGGATTACAGTTATTTCAGCTAATATGGAAATAAAAAGATTACAGGGTGCCTAACAGATTGCTGTTTCATCAAAGCTGCACTGAGCTTTGATGAAACAATGTAGAAGGCCATTAGCACAAAGGTGAAAGTGAGAGTGGAATGACAAAATGATGATATGGAGGAGCTGGTATTGGACGGGGGTGGACAAAATTAAAAATCACACAATACCAAGTTATAGTCCAACAGGCTTATTTTGAAGCACTCGCTTTCCAAGTACTGCTCCTTCATCAGGTAGTTGTGGAGCAGGACCATAAGACACAGAATTTATAACAAAAGATTCCACTGTCATGCAACTGAAATGATATATTGAACAAACCTAGGTTGTTGTTAAGTCTTTCATCTTTTAGAATGAGTTGCAGGTTTTGGTTCATTAATATGTAAATTCCAGAACTTCTTTTAAGACACATTCTCAAGATAACTTAAGGTTTTATAAAAAAGATGACATCTCAGCTCAGACAATGCATTAAAGGTGTGAGGTTAGAATCTGTCTGTATCCCAATTTTGAGTCAGACTGGTTCTATTTCCAAAGTGGAATTTATAAAATATTACGTCCACAGATTTTGAGCAAAATAGAATGTATCTGCAAATATAATTATAGTGAATGAACTGAAACCTGGAACCCATTCTAAAAGATGAAAGACTTAACAAGTATCTAGGTTTGTTCAATGTATCATGTTAGTTCCATGACACTGTAATCTTTTGCTATAATTCTGTGTCTTATGGTCCTACTTAACAACTACCTGATGAAGGAGCAGCACTCCAAAAGCTAGTGCTTCCAAATAAACCTGTTAGAATACAATCTAGTGTTGTGTGATTTTTAACTTTGACAGAATTTTCCCAGTTCATTGGTAATAGGCTGGAAGGCATGGAGATTGACAATCTGTTGTAGGTTGGGAACCTGACATTGTCCTGTCATTTTGGTATATTGCCAGTGGTAGGAATCTTAGTGGAGCACCTCTCTGTTGGGTAACTGGGCACAATGACCAATTAAGGCCAACTTCCGCCTCATGGATATTTTGGCTGCATTAGGATGGCCAAGTACCAAGTGGGGAAATCAGCAGGTAAATTCAGGCAGCATTGGGGTACTCCATGACCCATGAAGAAATTCCCTGATGGCAATGTGTGCCTCTGCACCTAAGACAGCCCTACGTTTACAACACCCCAGTTCCCAAAAACTGATATTCTGGCGCTAATGCACCAACAGCACCAGTCGTTGCAAGAGGTATCACTGCTAAGTCTACAAATCTGCCAACGTTCTGATTGAGTTGGCTGATCTTTAGTCATCCTTATTTCAATGGTGGCCCCAGCAGCTGCCGGTTAAATTAGCTGTCAACAGCAAAATGCTACTCGATGTCCTGGCACCTGACCGAAAAGAGCTGGCTCCCACTTTTGTCCCTGGCAGCACAACTTCCAGCTCATCAGAAGAATTCAGCCAGATGTACCAAGTAATAGAGAGCTTGGAGCTGCGCTTGTGGATAAAAGTAAAATATATTTGCTGTAACCAAACAACATTATTTCAGGAACATGAGGGAAACAAATTATACTAAACACTAGTTTTGAACAATGTACTGACCTAAGTCAATTATCTTTATCACATTTGTGATATATGTAAGATTATTAAAACTATTCAATAACCTGCTACGAATTGTTCTTCTGATAAGTCAATACAGACCAAATTCTGAAGCCCGCACTATCAATAAGGAACAACTTAGAATATATTATTAGTATTCTGCAACATAATGCAATTTCTTCGCAACAAAAATGAAGAAAGAAGATCGGCTTTATTTTGCATCAGTTGCAAAAACGATCCACATTAAACAAAAGTTGATGTTGTTCACTTTCTTTAATAGTAACATGTCCTTAAATTTTCAATCATTGAACACAGTTATTGGTGGCAGTTTTACTGTTTATCAGAATGCCACATAAACATAGCTATCATAATATCACCCTGATGGAAACAAAGCACTCTCAGCATGCTATGAATTTCTTTCACAGCTGAGCAGATTAATTGCCATACCAATTAAACTAATATAATGAGAAGTGTTGTACACAAAGGCCATTTCAAAATGTGCCATGGGTCAGGAAGGTGAGAACAAACATATCTTCCAATTAATGACAGCCAGATCAGTTTTTTTTTTAATTCTCAAAGACCTAGACAGGAAGAACTAAATACATAAAGTCTTCATCAGAAGATAATTATGTTTTTGAATATACAGTGACAAAATGCCAAATGACTGTAATGATACTTACTGATCTGGACAGAGCTGTATGAACATACACATTTGAAACACTACCTTGGAATTATTAGTTGCCTGAAATAATTGACCATCTGCTGCCTAAAGAAGGCACTGTGCAACATGCAAAATGAAATTATATGCATTAGTATTTTAATGTTCTGGACATTTCAATGTATAGTCACAACTTACATCCTATTTTGTCAACCAGAGATTCTCCTCACTGTTGTTAACAATGTTAACAGGATCCTCAATTGTGTCAAACCCATTTCTTGCATTTCTGTATTAATTTCAATTTTCATTCTAAAATTTAATACATAATAGTAGGTCATGAATATCCCCTGGATCTTTCACTGAAAAAGGATGCATTTGCAGCTTGATAGTTTTGTGGGATATCAATCAAATATTTTATGAATCGTGCAGATTTGGTTACAAAACAGGCATCCGCGGAACTTCAATTACCTCGACTTTAATTATTTGCATTCTGGCCTCGGCATCCTACAGTGTTCCAATGAAGCTCAACAAAAGCTCGTGGAGTATTACTTCTTTCATTTAGACATTCAACAGCATTTTGGAGGCAACTTAAGTACAAAAGTCTCAGATTATGGCCTTTGTCCCCATTTTGTTTTGAAGTTTTTGGTTTGTTTATCGATGACAGCTATTGGTAATGATTCTGTTTCCCCATGTTCAATCCTCTAAGCACTTCTTGTGTTGGTTTATTCAGTTCAATATCTTTTTCTAACTTAATCAGAGAAACATAGAATGGTTACAGCACAGAAAGAGCCATTTAATGCTTCATTTTCATGCTGGCTATCTGTAAGAACAAATTAGGTAGAACCACTTCCTGCCTTTTCCTCATAGCCTACAATTATTTTCTCCATATAAATATCCAATTCCCTTTCAAAACCGCAATTGAATCTCTTTCCATGAGACTCACAGACTATGCATATGAGATCTTATGTGCTCATTGTAAATGGCTTTTCAGCCTGTCACACTGCTTTGGTTTTGCTAATCACTTTAAATCTGTGTCCACTGGTTCTCTACCAAATTTTCTTTCAGTCATTTCTACTTTAAACAGAGCAACCTCAATTTTGCCGATCTACCCTCATCACTGAAACTGATCATTCTCAGAAACTCATTCGTAAATTTGTACTACAGCAAGCCCAAAGTGTGGTGGCGAAAACTGGGCACAATTGAGATTGAATGGGCATTTTATAAAGGTTCAGCATCACATTCTTGCTTTTGTAGTCTATGTCCTTACTTAGAAAGCCCGACATCATATATGTTTTATTAACTGCTTTCAAACCTGTTCTGCCACTGTTAATGATTGGGCCACTTACACACTCAAATTCTGGTGCTCATGCATACCCTTTAGAATTTGTTTCATATTGTTTTTTCTTGTTCTTTCTACTAAAGCATGTAAGAACATAAGAACTGTGAGCAAGTCAGTCCTCAATACACTTCGCTGTGTTAGAATTGCCTCATGTCTGCCCCAGTCAACAAAGCGGCGGTGGGCGGCACGGTGGCACAGTGGTTAGCACTGCTGCCTCACAGCGCCAGAGACCCGGGTTCAATTCCCGCCTCAGGCGACTGACTGTGTGGAGTTTGCACATTCTCCCCGTGTCTGCGTGGGTTTCCTCCAGGTGCTCCGGTTTCCTCCCACAATCCAAAGATGTGCAGGTTAGGTGAATTGGCCATGCTAAATTGCCCGTAGTGTTAGGTAAGGGGTAAATGTAGCGGTATGGGTGGGTTGCGCTTCGGCGGGTCGGTGTGGACTTGTTGGGCCGAAGGGCCTGTTTCCACACTGTAATCTAATCTAATCTAAAGCTGTCTATGTGCTCTCAACAACCTCTTCACAATTCACAATATTACAAGTTTTGTGTTCACTGCAAATTTTTCAATTGTGCCTTGCTCATCAAAATTGAAGTTATAAATATAGATCACGTGGTTCTAGTCCTGACCGCTAGGAAATGTTCTGCCACTCTGAAAAGCACCTGGTTATCACTACTCTCTATATATGTCACTCACAAACTTAGGTTTCATGCAACCATGGACTGTTTTGTTTAATTGCCTTCAGCTTGGCTGGTATTTCATGAAATGTCCTTTAGAAGTCCATATATATAAACCACATTATTCTACCAATCTGCTCTGTAATATCATTGAAAACGGCACCAAAATAATTAAGCATAATTTGTCCGAAAATAATCTGTGCTGGCTTTCCTTAATCAATCAACATTTGTCCAAATGACTTAATTTTATTCAGGATATTGTTTCAAAATGTTTTTTCATGCATGAGGTTAGACTGACTGGTCTGTAACTGCTGAATGTATCCCTACATTCTTTCGTGTAAAATCGTTGTAACATTTGCAATTCTCCAGTTCTCTGGCACAATCTCTCAATGTCACGAGGATTGGAAAATTATGGAGTACCTTAATCACTTTCAACCTGACTTAGTATCTTCTGATGCAAATGATGCAGTCCTATTGGCTTTTTAACTTTAATTACAGCCAGTCTTCCTAATAATTCCATTTTTGTCAATTAAGTTAAACCATTATTTGTCCAAATTCTCAAGAATACAGGGAAACTTCTTTAAAAAAAAAGAAGACATGCACATGATTGACATGCCTTTGCAGATGCCTAGTCTGCGCACAGCACAAAATGTTCAGGTCATGCATTCCACCTGGACAACCCACTGTTCTTGCAGCACTCTCTGTTTGTGCTGCTATTTTATTTCAAATGTGCTGTTGGACTGCCTACTCTTCTGCTTTCTGCTGTGCTTTCAGATATTAACATTTCTTTTAGCGCTCTCCCCATCATTAATTTATCATGGATTTGCCCTGTTGCTCTAGCCTCTCTTCCCCTTTTCCCTGTCTCTGTACTTCTCAGATTTGTCTGACTTGACATTTCTAATGAAAGTTGATCAACCTGAAAAGTTAAATCTGTTTCATGTACAACAAATGCTGCCAGATCTGCCGTGTATTTTCCGGATTTTCTGTGCTTATTGCATGAATATATTTTCTTCATGGTGCTTTGATCTTGAGAACTGCAGAGATAGTGACCGACAGTGGGAATAGTATCGTCATTTCACAAGGTATTTTGTAACACCTTACTTAGATTACTTACAGTGTGGAAACAGGCCCTTTGGCCCAAATAGTCCACACCAACCCTCCGAAGAGCAACCCACCCAGACCCATTCCCCTACATTTAACACTACCGGCAATTTAGATTAGATTAGATTACATTACAGTATGGAAACAGGCCCTTCGGCCCAACAAGTCCACACCGACCCGCCGAAGCACAACCCACCCATACCCCTACATTTACCCCTTACCTAACACTACGGGCAATTTAGCATGGCCAATTCACCTAACCTGCACATTTTATACTGTGGGAGGAAACCGGGGCACCCGGAGGAAACCCACGCAGACATGGGGAGAATGTCCAAACTCCACACAGAGAGTCGCCTGAGGTGGGAAATGAACCCGGGTCTCTGGTGTTGTGAGTGGCGTTGTAGCAGTGCTAACCATTGTGCCACCTTGCCGCCTGTTATTATAAAGATGGAAAAACATAAAAGCTCAAGAATTAGGAACAAAATGATAAATGGAGCAAAGGAACAAGAGAGCAGGTAGAAACCTAATTTGAATCAATGTGAATAACATTTTTTAAAATCTGATCATAAAACATAAAAATAACAAGATACAGAAATACCGAAAGTTAAACCACACATTACACCTACAAATCCACAAATAAACCAACTATTATATAAACAAGGGGACTGAAAAAGTTTCATGCACATTCCCATCATCAATATGCAAATATTTATGAAACATTTCAATGTCATGCATTAAAGGCATGGCTAAGAAAATTCTCAATGTCTCCTCCTGAGGTAATAGTTTTCATTATCACTGATTATCAAAGGTCACTAAGCACCATAGTAATCCACAGACATGGTGCCTTTACTACAGTATAGTGTAAATTGAGGCTTGTGCAAGATTTTTGCTTGAGAAGCTCTTTGCAATGAGACCTCCAAGAAACCTTTTTGTCAAAAACTGCAAATCTGAAAAAAACTGGTTAGTGCTTGAAATGTACAGGAGATCAACCTGGAACAAGAAGAAATAAATGATAGTTTGAGCATGTACTTCTTCAAAACTGAAGACTAGACTTGAATATTTTTAAGATGCCTGTTTCGCAGAAATTACTTTCTAATACCTCAAAATACTGGAGAAAGACTCACTGACTATCTAGGCATCCAACTACATGGATGGGCGGCACGGTGGGCGGCACGGTGGCACAGTGGTTAGCACTGCTGCCTCACAGCGCCTGAGACCCGGGTTCAATTCCCGCCTCAGGCGACTGACTGTGTGGAGTTTGCACGTTCTCCCCGTGTCTGCGTGGGTTTCCTCCGGGTGCTCCGGTTTCCTCCCACAGTCCAAAGATGTGCAGGGTCAGGTGAATTGGCCATGCTAAATTGCCCGTAGTGTTAGGTAAGGGGTAAATGTAGGGGTATGGGTGGGTTTCGCTTCGGCGGGTCGGTGTGGACTTGTTGGGCCGAAGAGCCTGTTTCCACACTGTAATGTAATCTAATGTAATCTAATCTAATCTAATCTAAATACATTAGCTGGTAAGCCTTTTTAGTGTGTACATCAGGGTCCTATGATAAATATTCAAACTTGATTATCATTTTACCAAAAACTGAAGATAGACTTGAATATTTTTAAGATGCCTGTTTAGCAGAAATTACTTTCTAATACCTCAAAATACTGGAGAAAGACACACTGACTATCTAGGCATCCAACTACATTAGCTGGTAAGCCCTTTTAGTGTGTACATCAGGGTCCATGGTAAACATTCAAACTTGATTACCATTTTACCACGGTACATTGCGCATTCTGTACAAATATAGTCATCAATCAAGAAACATAGTAGCCCAGAAAATAACTTTGAAGTTACTACAACAACAAGCAGGAGCAATCTGGGTTGTTGCCAACAAAATTGGCTTGACGGAATGTCTAATGGACACCCTCTGTCATCCATTTTGTTCTCAATTTGATCAAAATTCAATCTTAAAGTTTATGGGCACAAATTAATTCAGTCTTTTTGGCATATTTCCAATGTACAGTTAGAGCAAGAAATTTCTCATTTGGTGGAAAATCATGCAGTTTACACCAGTTTGCCACCATAAAATTCCCTGGTTACCTCCACTGATACACAGAGAAGACTGGCATCTACATGCAAATGTCAAACTACAAGTATTTTTGCAGCTAAACCTAGAATTACTTAGAAGGATAATTATATGGTATGATTGTATGGAGACAGTAGAAGTGAAGAACATCTAAGTCTAAACATTTTACAGCAAGAATACCACTTTTGCTATTATTCTTTTGCTATTCTGTATAGACTGGAACTTAATTCTGATTATACCTTGGAGGATAAGATTGCTAGCAGAACTTCACTCACAAGAAGTCTTGAATGTAATTTAAGGAGCTTTTAAATTCATTTATGTAAGCCAACATTTATTGCCCACCCTTAATTATTCTTAAAAAGGTGGTGGTAAGATGTTAATCCACAGTGGTGTTAGCATGAGGACTTCCAGGATTGTGACCCAGTGACAATGAACGAATGGCAATACAGCTTCAAGTCAGGATTGTGTGTGACTTGGAAGTAAGCTTGTAAGTGATGGTGTTCCCATGTATCTGCTACATATGTTCTTCGAGATAGTAGTTGTTGTAGGTTTGGAATATGTGACCACAGAAGCCATAGTGAGTTATTGCAGTGAATCTTATATATGGTATAGACTGCAGAGTTCTGAGGAAGGGTCATCAGATCCGAAACATTAACTCTGATTTCTTTGCACAGATGCCAGGCCTGCTGAGTTTTTCTAGCAATTTCTGTTTTTGTTTATAAAAGAAAGGCCTCTGTGCAATCAGTACAGACTGCAATTTTCAGAGAGTGGAGTGTGTCAGTTTGGTGAGTGTGGGACTTAGGTGAAGTGGGGGAGAGAGGGCTTTTTGCTGCTGTTTTGTTTTCCTAACTACTTTCATAGATCAATGCAGTCAGGACTGATTAAGCCCGAAGAGTTGAGAGATTATTGAGGGAAAACCTGAGAAGCACCAGGGAGAAATAAAAGTGAGAGAATAAGGGAAGGAGATTTAATATAAGATAATGGAATTATCTTTAAGATTGGGTGGATAGAAAAGTTCATAAATAAGGCAAAGCAAGTTCAAGTTTAATGGAAGGTGAGGTCAGCCGAGTGGAATGTGTGTGGAAAATCATGGGCACTTTAGGCATTCTGGATGGCCGCATGTACAGGTGCTTCCAACTGCAGAAACTTCACGTCTTTATTTTGGAGCTTAGGTAGTGGCTGGAAACACTGTAGCACATCTGTGAAGCTGAGAATTAAATTAGACATTTAGAGAGGTGGACATAAAAACAATGACTGCAGATGCTGGAAACCAGATTCTGGATCAGTGGTGCTGGAAGAGCACAGCAATTCAGGCAGCATCCGACGAGCAGGAAAATCGACGTTTCGGGCAAAAGCCCTTCATCAGGAATAAAGGCAGAAAGCTTGAAGCGTGAAGAGATAAGCTAGAGGAGGGTGGGGAGAAAGTAGCATAGAGTGCAATAGGTGAGTGGGGAGGGGATGAAGGTGATAGGTCAGGGAGGAGAGGGTGGAGTGGATAGGGGGAAAAGAAGATAGGCCGGT
>NC_057720.1:44820286-44851580 GCF_004010195.1 Chiloscyllium plagiosum | reverse complement strand
GAGTTGAAATACTGTTTGTTGAGAGTATGAATTCTCCTGAGGATGTAGTACAGAGTGGATTCTTTGCAATTATGATAGAGTGTGGCCCTCAGCTGAGGCAGGGCTGACTGTAGAGAGGTTAGGTGCCGGCACATTGCTGCAAGCGTGGAGCGGAGGATCCTGAAGGAGAACTGTTGCTGGTGTTTTTGAATCTGTAGTCTGTACTGTTTGATCTGTTCGGGTCTGAACTCTGCTGGTTTAAAGGTGGTCCGGAGTCCGTGTGGGATGAGTTGGTTATGGAGGCATGCACTGAGGAAGCAAATGTGGCTGTGGTACTGAGTTTGTTTCACGACATGGTTGAAGAGCTTCAGGGCAGAGGAAATGACCTGGGAGTTGCAGTGGGAGAGGGACTCCCTGAGATTCTTGTAGAGAGAGAGGTGGTCACACTACATCTCAAAAGACTAGAGGAAGGAAGGGAATGGATGATCACCCAGCAGTCAAATAGAATCAGATAGAATCAAATAGACCCCTGAGGTCCCAATCACCACTCCATTTACCATTTGGGAGCTGATGAGGTCTCTGCTTCCTCCAGGCAGTGCAGTTAGAGTCAGGTTTCTGGCACTACGAATACGACAACAGAGGGAAGACGAAGAAAGCAGGAGTGATAGTGATAGGGGATTCTTCAGTTTAGGGAACAGAGAGGCATTTCTCCAGCCACAGGCATGACATCAGATGGTGTGTTGCTACCTTGGTACCAGGGTCAGGAATGTCACTAAATGGCGGCATGGAATTCTGAAGGGAGAGGGTGATAAAATGGAGGTTGAGGTATACACTGGGACCAACAATGTTGGTAGAATGAGGGATGAGATCTTGCAAGAAGAATTTAGGGAGCTAGGTAGTAGATTAAAGAGCTGGACTTCAAAGATTGTAATCTCTGGATTATTTGATTTATTTAGTGTCATGTGTAATTTGTTACAAAGTACAATGAAAAGTGTTGTATCATGTCGCTGCTCTCCAGCACCGTCTTAAAACACAGAAAAATAAACCAAAACAGAGAATATAAGAGTAGAAGAATAAAGAAATGTAGAAAAAGTGTTCAACTTTACAGTCCTTGTTAAGTGCTTTGTCATGGCCATAGGCCTTGTGGCCAGGCACAAGTCCCCTTCACTGAGCTGCTGCTGCTGGAACAAAAGTCACCAGTCTTCGGCACTGTCTTGCCTCCACTGACACCCTCACCACTATGAGACAATGTTGGGCCTTGCCAATACACACACCATAAATATTGCCAAGTATTGCACCGGCCCAAACTTGACTCTGCCGTTGCCATGTGTCTGCTTCGGGTTCACCTCACTGATGCAGCCACTGCTAATGCCGCACGGTCTCGTGCTGGGCCCAAATTCTCCTCTGTCACCATTTCCATGAATCCGCACTAGATGTAGACACCGCTGGAAGCCCAAACTTGCCTCCGTCGCAGCAGCCATGAGTCAGTGTTAGGAATGTCATTTTAGTGCATAAGCTGCCAGGTACTCAAACACTTTCCAATGCTATTGCCATGAATCTGTGCTGGTTCCATTCGCTGACTGCCACTTGCCCTCGCCGATGGTGTCACCACAACCAACTCATCACAGAGACAGGAAGGGGGTAGGATTGGCAACTCCATATTCGAGAGAATAGGGTTTTCAGGCAGGACAGGGGAAATAAAAGAGGTGGCATTGCACTATTAAAGAGTAGCTGCAATAATGGGGGATAATTTCTTGGAAAGGTCTTCAAATGAAGCTGTCAGGGCTAAGCTTAAGAATAAAAAGGGGGCAGACACATTGCTGAGAGTGTATTGTGGACTCCGAAACAGTCAATGGGCTTTGGAGAAGCAGATACATAGATAAAAACAATGGTAGAGTAATTATATTAGGGGATTTCAAATTCCCCAAAATCAATTGGATTATCTAGAGTGCAAAGGGCTTAGAGAAGGGCAGATTTCTTGAAGCATATTCAGGAGAGCTTTTTATGTCAACATGTAGAAGATCCAACAGGGTGGCATGGTGGCTTGGTGGTTAGCACTGCTGCCTCACTGTCCAGAGACCCGAGTTTGATTCCAGCCTCGGGTGACTGACTGTGTGAAGTTTGCACATTCTCTTTGTGCTTGTGTCAGTTTCTTCCGGGTGCTCTGGTTTCCTCATATAGTCCAAAGATGAGCAGGTTAAGTTGACTGACCTTGCTAAATTGACCATAGTGTGCAGGCTAGGTGGGTTAGCCATGGGAAATGCAAGGTTTAGGGGGTAGGTCTGGACAGGACACTCTTCGGATTGTCTGTGTGGACTCGATAGTATAGAATTGTCTTCTATACTGTAGGGATTCTATGAAAAGGATGGTGCAGTCCTGAAACTAATTCTGTAGAACAAAGTCAGACAGGTGTTCAAAATTGCAGTGGGAGAGCATTTTAGTAACCACAATTTTGTACATTTCAAGTTTGTTATGGAAAAGAAAAATGATGGTCTGCAAAAAAAAGGATTTGGATTAAGGGAAGGCAAATTCTATTAAAATAAGGCAGAATCTGACCAAAGTAGTGTGGGAACACTTATTTCTGGGTAAATCTACAACAAATCAGTGGGAGGTGTTCAAATGGAATTGCTGAGAGTACAGGCCCACCATATTCCCATTAGGGTGAATTGTACGAGCTACTAATCCACAGACAATGGATATCTAAGAATATTCATGACTGGATGAGAAGGAAAAGAGAGGTTTTTAACAGGTACAAGAGAGCAAATCAATGGAAATCCTCGTGGAGTATAGAAAGTGCAGGGGAGTCTTGAAGAAAATAATTAGGACAGCAAATCAAGGGCATAAAAAGAAAACTGGCCGGTAAGCTTAAGGAGGATACCAAGATATTTTTTAAGTATATTAAGGGGAAGAGTTTATTTTGGGGGCAAAAAAACTTAAGAGAAAGAAGAGGCTCAGTGGTTAGCATTCCTGCCTCACAGTGACAGGGATCCAGGTTCGATTCCAGTCTTGAGAGACTATATGGAGTTTGCACATTCTCCCTGTGCCTGCGTAGGTTTCCTGCAAGTGCTCTAATTTCCTCCCAAAGTCCTGAGATGTACACGTTAGGGGATTGGCTAAGCTAAATTGCCCATAGTGTCGAGGGATCTCGAGGTTAGGTGGATCAGCCATGGGAAATGCGGGTTTACAGAGTTAGGGTGGTCTCAGTGGGATGCTCTTTGGAGGGTCAGTGTGGATTCGATGGGTCAAATGGCCTGCCTCCACACTGCAGGGATTCTACAATGAACCAGGGAAGAGTAGTGTCCGTCAGGGACCAAGAGAGCAATCTGAGCATGGAGCCAGAGGACATTGTTTGGATGTTAAATCAGTACTTCACATCTACCTTCACTTTGGAAAAACAGGATGTAGATGCAGAATTTGGGAAGAGGGATTGTGAGGTTTTTGAGCAGTTTGATATTGGGAGTGAGCAGGTATTGGAGGTTTTAGCTTCCCCAGGTATAGATGATGAACTGTATACTTGGCTACTGTGGGAGATGAGGGAGAAAATTTCAGGGGTGTTGACCCAAATTTTTATCCCTTTCTGGCCACAGGGGAGGTGCCAGAAAACTAAAGGACAACTAATATGGTTTTCAGATTACAGAGGAGGAAGTGCTGGATGTCTTGAAATGGTTAAAGGTGGATAAATCCCCAGGACCTGATCAGGTGTACCCAAGAACTCTGTGGGAGGCTAGAGAAGTGATTGCTGGGACTCTTGCTGAGATATTTGTATCATTGATAGTCACAGGTGAGGTGTTGGAAGACTGGAGGTTGGCAAATGTGGTGCCACTGCTTAAGAAGTGCGGTAAAGACAAGCCAGGGAACTATAGACCGGTGAGCCTGACCTCAGTGGTGGGCAAGTTGTTGGAGGGAATCCTGAGGGACAAGATGTACATGTATTTGGAAAGGCAAGGACTGATAAGGGATAGTCAACATGGCTTTGTGTGTGGGAAATCATGTCTGACAAACTTGATTGAGTTTTTTGAAGAAGTAACAAAGAAGATTGATGAGGGCAGAGTAGTAGATGTGATCTATATGGACTTCAGTAAGGCGTTTGACAAGGTTCCCCATGGGCGACCGATTAGCAAGGTTAGATCTCATGGAATACAAGGAGAACTAGCCATTTGGATACAGAACTTGCTCAAAGGTAGAAGACAGAGGGGGGTGGTGGAGGGCTGTTTTTCAGACTGGGGGCCTGTGACCAGTGGAGTGCCACAAGGAACGGTGCTGGATCTTCTACTTTTTGTCATTTACATAAATGAATTGGATGCAAGCATAAGAGGTACAGTTAGTAAGTTTGCAGTTGACACCAAAATTGGAGGTGTAGTGGACAGCGAAGAGGGTTACCTCAGATTACAACAGGATCTGGACCAGATGGGCCAATGGGCTGAGAAGTGGTAGATGGAGTTTAATTCAGACAAATGTAAGGTGCTGAATTTTGGGAAAGCAAATCTTAGCAGAACTTATACACTTAATGGTATGTTCCTAGGGAGTGTTGCTGAACAAAGAGACCTTGGAGTGCAGGTTCATAGCTCCTTGAAAGTGGAGTCACAGGGAGCTAGGATAGTGAAGAAGGCGTTTGGTATGCTTTCCTTTATTGGTCAGAGTATTGAGTACAGGAGTTGGGAGGTTATGTTGCGGCTGTACAGGACACTGGTTAGACCACTGTTGGAATATTACGTGCAATTCTGCTCTCCTTCCTATCGGAAAGATGTTGTGAAACTTGAAAGGATTCAGAAAAGGTTTACAAGGATGTTGCCAGGGTTGGAGGATTTGAGCTATAGGGAGAGGCTGAACAGGCTGGGGCTGTTTTCCCTGGATCGTCGGAGGCTGAGGGGTGACCTAATAGAGGTTTACAAAATTATGACGGGCATGGATAGGGTAAATAGGCAAAGTCTGGATTAGTGGTGCTGGAAGAGCACAGCAGTTCAGGCAGCATCCGAGGACAGGCAAAATCCGAGGACAGGCAAAATCGACATTTCGGGCAAAAGCCCTTCAAATAGGCAAAGCCTTTTCCCTGGGGTTGGGGAGTCCAGGATTAGAGGGCATAGTTTTCGGCTGAGAGGGGAAAGATATAAAAGAGACCTACGGGGCAACGTTTTCACGCAGAGGGTGGTATGTGTCTGGAATGAGCTGCCAGAGGATGTGGTGAAGGCTGGTACAATTGTAACATTTAAGAGGCATTTGGATGGGTATATGAATAGGAAGGGTTTAGAGGGATATGGGCCGGGTGCTGGCAGGTGTGACTAGATTGGGTTGGGATATCTCGTTGGCATGGACAGGTTGGACCGAAGGGTCTGTTTCCATTCTGTACATCTCTGTGACTCTATGACCCTATGAGTGGTAGAGATAAACAAGGCAATTACAGGCCAGTGAGTCTCACATCAGTGGTCAGGAAACTATTGGAGAAAGCTCTGAAGGAGGAAAATAATCTCCACTTGGAGAAGCAAGGTTGATAAGGGATAGTCAACATGGCTTTGTCAGAGAAAGGTCATGCCTAATGAGTTTGATCGAATCTTTCAAGAAGGTGACCAGATGTGTAGATGAAGATGGGTTCACTCGAATAGTTTAGATGGATTCCAGCAAAGCCTTCGACAAGGTCCACATGGGAAACTGATAAAGGAGCTAAAAACACATGGGATCCGAGATAACTTGGTAAGTTGGATCTAAAATTGGCCAAGTGGTAGGAGATTGTTGGTAGAAGGCTATTTGTATAACTCGAGGCTGGTATCTTGTGGTCTACTACAGGGGTCAGCGCTGTGTTCATGACATAAACAATATAGATGAGAATATGATGGGAGATAATAAGTAATTTTTCCAGTTCTTAATGGTGAGGAAGAAGGTCTTAGGCTACAAGAGGATATAGACAGTTTGGTCAGATGGTCAGATGAAATTTAACTCTGATAATTGTGAGGTGATGCACTTTGGAAGACGTAACAAGATAAGGGAGTGCTCAATAAACAGCAGGACACTAAGAAACACAGTAAAACAGAGGGACCTTGGGTGCTTGTCCACAGATTCTTGAAGGTGGAAGGACAGGTTAATAGTGTATTTAAGAAGGCATGCCAGGACACTTGCCGTCATCAGTTGGGGCATGAATCATAAAAACAGGAAAGTTACGTTGGAGCTGTCCAAAACTTTAGTAAGGTGTTACAACATGGAGCAAATTTAAACTCTGCTAATTTAAACCAGTCACACAGAGAAACTACACCTAAAAAACAATTGGTTGGGAAAAAAGGAGCCCTTGTGTTCGGATAGAGGAGTGGAGCCACTATGCTCAACTTGGGACTGGGGCCTGCTTTGCCCAGGTGGCGGTGGGGGGCGTGCAGGACCCAATCTGTTCAGACCGGGGGTAGGGCCATTGTATTCAGGTACAGTGCAGGACCCAGACCCAGACCCAAGAACAACACTCGCTTCAACAATTTCAGTTCCGGGTCCAGATATCAATCAATCTTGGTTGTTTCTTGGTTAGGAGTTTGCTGCAGATTTGAACTAAACAATCTCCAGTGATTAACCTTAGTGTTTTCTTGAACCATACCTTCCCTTTCATCCGTTCCTCAATCAGGCACTGAATGGCTATGTACTAGCACACACCAATGCATGACTATGTGCATTGTTTTTGCACTAGGTACAAGATTAGAAAATCACTCTAGTGCATCAAGCTCCCTTATCATTGATGATGGGGCTATTTGGTGAGCTTTCTCCTCCTGTTACATGGTTAATTTTCTACCACTATTGATAATTAAAATGTGGCAGGATTGCACAGCATTGATAGGTGCTTTGATTGTAGGATTACTGAACATTGTCCATTGCATATTGTTTCCACTGTTTGGCTTGCAAGTAGCCTTACCAGGCTAGCTTCTTATATTTAAGTATGTCTGTTCCTGATTTGCAGGGTTCAATATACATAAGGGCGAAGGAGAAATTCAGCCTCAAAAGCTCAAATATCCTGTAAAAGTTCAGTCTCAAAAATAAACAATGAGTGACAGTGCCAGAATCCATGAGAGTCAGAAAGGAGTGGGAAGGTGAATGACAGCACATTAGCAAGCATTTCAACTGTTTCAGTAAGAGATGGTGCCAGCAAAAGAAACAGCTGGAGGAAGTGGCGTTGCTGGTAAAGAGGTGGAGAGAGGCTGTTAGAGCGGGAATGAAGACACTGTTGAAGGGTGAGAGGCAGCTTGGGGGAGAGCAAGAGCTGGAGGGGGTTAGGCTATGGAGGAGACAGAAGCTACCAAGGGAACAGAAGCTTTAGGCATTGTAGATTTTGCCTTCAACAGGGCATTTTACCTTATGCAGCATTATTTAGGTTAATAATAAGCTATAAGATTACAACTCAGCTGCACCCTTCCCGTAATCTGTCATGCTTCAAGTGATGATGGGGTAAGATGGAGTATGAGATCTTTATATCATTGGGTTGAATGCTCTGATACAATGGAGATAACATGGATTTCTCAGATATACTGTCTAGGAGATATAACACATCTTTTTTTTGCTAAAGATCAAGATTGTGCATCAAGAGGAACATCTTGTTATTTGTGTGGTTTGGGTAATCAGTTCAGTATGTCAGATGTAATTATCCTGGTACCTGGTTTATTTTTCACTTTGAACCTTATATCCTTGCACCTTGACAAGCAGATGCTGCAAAGTAGGCAGTGCACTTATTAGCAGTTAGTGACAGATCATTTCCAGCAGCTAATGATCGGTTTAACAACAAATTTTGTGCCAAATAAATAAATGTAAAATTGCATTGTACCAAATCATATGTTCTGTATTGCAATAGTTGGTGTTGGCAGATGACATGGTTTTTGAATCAAAGACAATTGTCTTGTAAAATTGCAGGTCCCATTGCAGTGTACCCACTTTGAGAATTGTTTTTTTTGTGGGGTGTTTCAATAGACATGAGTTTGCTGGTAGAACCTTTGTGAGAACATTGAAAATTTTCATCTTGTCACACATAGGGGATATCTTCTTGAGCAAATATGCCAGTGGAATTAATTTGCCCAAAAAGTGAGGATTACTGTATACGAGGAATATCGTAAATTTGAGGCAACATTACAGATCCTACGTTTGGATCAGGATTGACTCCATGAGAGGTGTAGATGGACCCAAGTAAGTTTATATCACTGATGATGACTTGACAATTTGCATTGTTACACAACAATCCTTGTTGTCTTCAATGGGGAGAATTATAGTCATGCACTGGCTCGATGACAGAGGGTGGTGGTGGAGGGTTGCTTTTCAGACTGGAGACCTGTGACCCGCAGTGAGCCACAAGGATCAGTAAGTTTGCAGACAACACCAAAATTGGAGATGTAGTGGACAGCGAAGAAAGTTACCTCACAATACAACGGGATCTTGATCAGATGGGCCAAAGGACTGTGGAGTGGCAGAAGGAGTTTAATTTAGATAAAGTTGAGGTGCTGCATTTTGGAAAGGCAAATCAGGGCAGGACTTACACACTTAATAGTAAGGTCCTAGGGAGTGTTGCTGAACAAAGAGACTTTGGAGTACAGGTTCATTGTTCCTTGAAAGTAGAGTCGCAGGTAGATAGGATAGTGAAGAAGGTATTTGGTATGCTTTCCTTTATTGGTCAGTGTATTGAGTAAAGGAGCTGGGAGGTCATGTTGCGGCTGTACATGACATTGGTTAGGCCATTTTTGGAGTATTATGTGCAGTTCTGGTCTCCCTCCTATGAGAAGACTGTTGTGAAACTTGAAAAGGTTCAGAAAAGACTTACGAGATTATTGCCATGGTTAGAGGGTTTGAACTATCGGCAGAGGCTGAATAGGCTGGGGCTATTTTCCTGGAGCATCAGAGGCTGACGGGTGACGTTATGGAGGTTTATAAAATCATGAGGAGCATGGATAGGGTAAATAGGTGAGGTCTTTTCCCCAGGGTGGGTGACTCCAAAACTAGAGAGCATGGGTTTAAGGTGCGAGGGACCTAAGGGGCAACTTTATCATACAGGTGCCTGTATGGAATGAGCTGCCAGAGGAAGTGGTGGAGGTTGGTCCAATACAGCATTTAAAAGGCATCTGGATGGGTATATGAATTGGAAGGGTTTAGAGGGTATGGGCCAAATGCTGGCAAATGGAAATAGACTTCTATTGGATATCTGGCTGACATGGACGAGTTAGACCGAAAGGTCTGTTTCTGTGCTGCATATCTCTATGATGCCATGCTCTGCTTTTCTCTTACCCATAAGCACAATATTGTCAGCTGTGCAAACACAACCAGGCACATTCTCAGTAATCCTATTCATGTCCTGCTTGAATAGGTTTTGGTTAACTGATAGTTCAAACAGTAATCATTAGAAAGAGTACCATCCAAATGGCATTTTAAATATCATAAACCATTGAGATTCTTCCAACAAGCTTCACATCTAGCTCTCCAAAAGAATCTTATCCTGGAAAATTTAGGATTTAATGCTTCTAGCATTGGTATTTTTAAGTGAAAAGTTGAGGCACCTTGGATGCAGATATATTCTTAACATGCCATCTTTCTTTAAAACAAATGTGATGGAATTACACTAATTTGTGTGGCGTTTGACCTTACAAATTAAGCCATTCCATGTTGTGGTTCTGTTCGCCGAGCTGGAAGTTTTTGTTGCAAACGTTTCGTCCCCTGGCTAGGCGACATCATCAGTGCTTGGGAGCCTCCTGCGAAGCGCTTCTTTGATGTTTCCTCCGGTGTTTATAGTGGTCTGTCCCTGCCGCTTCCGGTTGTCAGTTTCAGCTATCCGCTGTAGTGGTTGGTATATTGGGTCCTGGACCCAATATACCAACCACTACAGCGGACAGCTGAAACTGACAACCGGAAGCGGCAGGGACAGACCACTATAAACACCGGAGGAAACATCAAAGAAGCGCTTCGCAGGAGGCTTCCAAGCACTGATGCTGTCGCCTAGCCAGGGGACGAAACGTTTGCAACAAAAACTTCCAGCTCGGCGAACAGAACCACAACAACGAGCACCCGAGCTACAAATCTTCGCACAAACTTTGAAGCCATTCCATTGCATCTTGTTCAGTTACTGAACTCCTGCTGAATGTATCTTCTTGAATGATCTATAAATGGAATGATGTCATGACCACGTGGGATCACAACAAACATTTAATCTTTTAATTTTAAATATGTCTGGGTGCTTTTTTAAAAGGAAACACAGTCAAAAATGAATGTGGATGTGAAGTCAGTCTGGAGAGGAACTTCAAAATGTCACAGCAGTACAGAGTCAGGGAAACTTCAAATGAAAAGGCTAAAAAGGAAAATATATCAGGAAATTGACTACTCGAAACCCTCTCTGCAGGAGGCAAGTTTCTGCTGACTTGCTTGCATTTTACTCTTCCAGGGATGGGTTAAAAGCAAGCTTACTAATTTGATCTGTCTGTTATTAGCATGAAGTCCTAGTGTGTGGACTGTCATGCTGTGAAGATCACAGCTTTGAGAACAGCCATTAAACATCCCCACACTGTAGGTAAAGAAAGGTAAAACATTTCTCACTTAATGTTTCCATAGAGTCACAGCAGGGAAAGGAAAATTTCAATAAACCTGTACCAATATCAATGCCACAGGCAATGTCCACTGTAGTGGCCATAGTGTTCTACTAAGTACTCTTGATGGACAACTGTGAGACTGAAATGCATATCTTTCTCAAAACTTCTTTCCTTTTGGGCTCACTTATTCCTAATCTGAGTGTGTGTGTAACATTATTATTTCTTCTCATAGTTGGTTATGAATAAACACATTTTTTGTAAACTCTGGTTAAATTAGCTCCTTTTAAAACCTAAATTAGTTTTGTCTGGGAGAAAGGTATCCACAAAGGGAAGGGGTCCCTTTTAAATTAAATTTGTTGTTACCAACTGAGGGGCAAGAAGGGGAGCAAGCTCATCCCTCTTTACCCGACTTAATGATCTGGATGTATCCAGTCAAGAACCATAACAATTTGGGGCACCTCACTCAAGGACTGGTTATAACATTTGCCCATCATTAAAACACAATACTGCAGCATTCTTAAAATCATCTACTGTATTGAACAAGTCTGGGTGCAAATGCTTAAGATCATTAAGTGATTTAATTGTGTCACACTTGGTTTGTTCACCATAGTGGGTGTGGTTATAAGGAGTCTGCATACTGACAGTCCTGGCATTGTGGAATCATTGGCGTTTACCAAGTTGAAGATTTCAGGAATGCAAGTTGGGTTTTTTTTTGTATTGGAACTGCAGCATGATTCTGTCAGCGTATGGTATTGGTGATAAATCATATGTTGTCAGGTGGCCTCTCACAAGCTGTACCATTGGATGTAACTTGTTGAGTTATGTCTTTTACAATGCATAGTGGTAATATATTGGCAATTGCTCTTGTGTCAATTTCAGCTTTAATGTATGTCATTCTGCCTACTTTAGGATATAAGATATTAATTACTGTAAAAGCTACTAATTTCTATAAAACAGTAATGTGGAGTGTGAAATTAATAATTTGTAAAGCTTTGTCATCTTCTGAAATTTGTCTGTTTCTTGGTTGACGCTGCATTTCATTGATGTGTTTGTTTTTGTTTGTGTTTGTGACGTTTCCCTTGCTGCCAATGTTAAGATGTTGTACTAACTTGTTGATCATATGTGTTTTGTTTTGGGTCTGGCTAGGCCTGTGCAGGAAATATCTTTCCACTGTCCTTTGGTGCTATACGTTCTGCAGACACCCAGAAAATCTGGACAGCTTCTGAATAGCTTCAATAAACCATATCTGTTATACATTTTGTTGCTTTTGTGCACTTTGCTGACCACAGGAATAATGTTGGATATATTTAAAGCATGTGATGTTGACCTATCATAATGGTTTCATTTGTCCATCTATCTTCAAGTGTAACTAAAAGATATTTTCTAATTGGTGTGCGCATGGAGACTAACTCAATGTACATCTCTCACTGTTTCTCTTTGGAAAAGTCATAATCATGAACTTTGCTGCAACATCTTCATCCAAACCAGTGAATAGACTATTGGATTACTGTCTGTATGGCATGAGTTGGAGTCTGTTAATCTGGAAGTTAATTCTTACTTTTGGCTGGCTTTCAAGAGCTTTCCAGAATATTTGTGGATCTTTGTGATCATTGTGGAAAAACAAACACTGACTTTGGATCACCTCTGGTGGAGCAAACTTTGAGCTGGCCTCAGTGGAATTCAGATGAAAGTAGTGTTTGAAAAGGAGTTGACTTTCAGGTTGGGGTTTCTTCTTTTCTCAGCTTCCTTTTTCTCTCCCACACACATATCCTTTTCCCTATGTAACAATTTCACCCATTTCTCTCTCTTTCTCAATTTTGGTACAATCCCCCAGTTGTCAATAAGCAGGACTTCACAGTGTTGAATGTGCCTTTTTGTTGTCCAGGTGATCCATTGGCTTTTATTCTTGTTTGACCTGTCTGTAGTGGTTTTGCAGAACTGAGTGACTTCCGAGGCCATTTCAGAGAGCAGTTAAGACTCATAGTGATGTGAGTTTGGAGTCACATATAGACCAACTTAGGTAAGATTTCCTTCTCTAAAGAATTTTAGTAAATCAAATTAAAATTCCATCTACTGCTCCAGTGAAATTTGAACTTGTTGCCATTATTGCCATTAGTCTTGGTCTTCCAGATGACAAGTCAAACAAATTTATGAGGGAAAACATTATGCTTCTCAATGGTTAACCTCTTCAAATGCACATCTATTGAATATTCAATTCAAGTGCTCTAGGTTGAACTATCATCAGCTATTACATCACAGTCTTTCCCTCAATGATAATGTCAGAAGTAGGTATGTTCACTGATGTTGCACCAATGTTAGATTCTATTCACAACTCCTTAGGTAACGTAGTTCAATTTCACATGCAGCGTAACCTGGACAAATTCAAGTCTGAGCTAATCAAGTGGCAAGCTCCAATATTTCAGGTGATGACCATTTCAGAAAAAAATCTAACCATCTTCCCATCACATTCAAAAGAATTACCATTACCAAATCCCCAACCATCAGTATCCTGACCAGAAGCTTAACGAGAGCAGCTATTGTGGCTACAACAATGGGTCAGGGGCTGAATTTTCTGTGGCAAGTGGCTCACCTCCTTACTTTCCTGAGTAGACTAAGAGATGTTATCCACTGGCACTTCAACTTGAAGGTGGTGACAATTGTTTTTCCAAGTCTTTGCTCTGAAGTGCTGGGCTGTGTCACTGTTGGAGACGGGCATATTTGTAGAACCTCCTCTTCCAGTTAATTATTGAATTGTTCACCACCATTCATCACTGGATGTGGCAGGACTGCACAGCTTTGATTCAACAAATTGATTGCGGAATGGCTTAACTCTGTCAAACACATGCTGCTTCTTCTGGTTGGTCTGTATATCTGAATCTGTCCTATTAGACAATGTGGTGTTGCCACATAGCATAAAAGATCCAATCTTCAATGTGAAAATGGAACTTCACCTCCACAAGGACAACATAGAGTCATAGAGTTAAATAGATGGAAACAGACCTTTCGGTACAACTCGTCAATGTGAACCCGATATCCTAAACTGATCTGGTCCCATTTGCAACATGGTGTCATTCCAATCAATACTGTCAAAGACAACTGCATCTGTGAAATGCAGATTAGTGAGGCTGAAGTCAAGTAGATTTTTTTCCTGTTATGATTTATCACACCTTCTACTGCAGATCTAATCTGGTAGATTTGAGCTTCAGATTCCAGCCAGCTAATTCAAATGTAATGCTACAGACACTCAGTGTTAAATAATGAAGTTCCTTTTAAGAGTACATTGTTAGATGTGGTGCCAATCACGTGACTGCTTAGCCCTGTATGATGTCAACCTTCTTGAATGTTGACATTCCATTCTTTGGTAACTGCAGGTCATCTTCTAATTTGCATTCAACATGGAGCTCTAATTCATCAGTTGAGGGATGGCAGTAGATGGAAATCAACAGGAGATTTCCTTGCCGTGATGACACTAGACACCATGAGGCTAGGAACCAATGCTTGGGACTCCTGTGGCCACTTCCTCCTGGCTGTACACCACTGTGCCACTGCCACCATCTGTTGCCTTGTCCTACCATTCAGACAAAACATATGCCCGAACAGTGTTGGAAGGATCTGAGACATTGGCTTTCAGATTTTATTCAATGAGGTTGATTATGTCAGGCTGGTGCTTGACCAGTCTGTGGAAGAGTACTTTCAGTTTTTGTTATGGAGTCAGAGTCAAAGAGATATACAGCATAGAAACAGACCCTTCGGACCAACCTGTCTATGCCGACCAGATATCCCAACCCAATCTAGTCCCACCTGCCAGCAGCCGGCCCATATCCCTCCAAATCCTTCCTATTCATATACCCATCCAAATGCCTTTTAAATGTTGCAATTGTACCAGCCACCACTTGCTCTGGCATTTGAAAGAGTACTTAAGGCAAAATAATTTTTCCTTGGTCATCCATTAACTGGACCAATTTTTACAGCAATCTGATATTTCAGCATCATTGTGCGTGAGACTGATTTTTTTATGATGGAATTTTTAAAAGTAATTTCTTGCATTTAAATAATTAGTTGCCATGGTGGGATTTGAATGCCTTCCTTGGGTTTCTGAATTACTGATCCAGTAGCTTTGCCTATGCTATAATTCCTGATCTCTCAGAAATTATATGATAATTGGTGAAAAACATGGAAAATTCACAATGATAGAATTTGAATGTCATTTTGACTTTAAGCAGAGAACATGCTGAGTATAATTCTCAGGGAAGATGCTTGGCAGTGCCACTCTCACTGTGTGCACTTTTTAGTAAAAGCAAAAATCCTTTCAGTTAGCGAAAACAGGTACTAAAGTAGGTCTTTTATAAAAGCAATTTGGTGAAAAGCCAACGTACAAAATGCAGGAGATACGAGTACATAACTAGGATTCTGATGAACCTCTTTATTAATTGGATCATTAATGTTCCTGCAACAAAGTAAAAGGTGAGAAGAACATAACAGTTTCAATTTTCTTCAGAGAAGTTTAATTCACATTCCTCCTTAGCACTACTCAACATTCTTCCAGAAGTTCTGAAAAGCTAACGTTTTAACATATCCTTTATCCATTTTGTGAATATGTAACATTGTATATTGTTGATGTCTAAACAAATTCCCTTTAGTTGCTGGCTTAAATACGTTTATCTGCTTTTTACATCGGTGATGTCTTAGTTCAATGATGCAGGGAAGTATTTTGGCATTTTTAGAATTTCAGCATGTGTGCTAGAAAGTGAAAAAAATCTGTTCTCACACACACAGATCCAGTACAGCAAAACAAATGTCAAATTGAAGATATTTGACCCTGTAGTGTCATAGCTTTGAAATGTGTCTGTGAGCATCTGTGCACGATAACATCGTGGCAGGCAGACATAGAAGAAAGTGCAGATGTTAGTGACCTGCCTGCCCTGATGGATTCAGACAACGATGAGGTGTTAATTGATGACCCTCTTGATCTCTCTCCTACACCCCAGTTTCCTATATCTCCCACTACCTCAAACTCCAATGGTCTTTACTTTTGTGTTAGTTTAAGTTTTATGTGCTAGTTGACATGAATTTGTTGGTTATTTTTTGGGTCTAGGAACACCCAAAAATATTTCCCATATAAATTAATGGTAATTGCTTCTTCGCTTTACGCCATTTTGGCTTACGAATGGTTTCATAGGAACGCTCTACTTTCAGATAACGGGGGACACCTGTAACTCAAATGTGAGTAAGGAGTACTACAGAGAAATGACGATCATGTTTAGAACAGTAAGTTCAGGTTCCTACAAGATTATAAAACAATGAGCATGAAGTTGATCAGATAGCATGAACTTTATACCAGCAAACATACCTTTGATAACACTTAACTTATTCACTGAATGCTTATATATGCATGCATGTATTATATTATACATGGTAGGAGGCAAAAATTGATTCACAATATAGTGGTCATGGTCATCAGGTATGAGTTTTAAACAACAGACTTCTATTCCAGAATTACTTTCAGCCACTGCCCTGAATAATGGATGAAAATCTCCTGCCTTTGGAAGTATGAATCAAAATATTCAAACTAACTTGAATTTAACTTTTGAAGGCCCATTACATAAAACTAGCTAGAACTTGGCACAAACAGGCAACAATCTGTCGTCCTTTCTGTGGTTCTTGCACACAAACATTAGAAATGGATTATTGGCACAGCTTGAGTTGCTCTCGTTTTTAAGACTCTCTATGTCCTTGATACTACTATCTCTTAGATCCTCTGGCCTCAGTGGGGCTTGATGCAAAGTCTAAAGACAAAGTTGACTTCTGTTTACAAATCTTGCACACAATAATTTGCCACTGGCACAAGAAAACTTAGCACAAGGCTCCATTACCTGCAACTCTCCCTTACTTATTCTCATTCAATTTAAGGAAATCCACTTCCATTGCAAAAAGACTTCAGTTGAAATATCAAGGATGTCTGTCTCATTCCAATTAATTTACAATCAGAAGTTGTGTTCTTTGGGCATAAAGATGGAAATTGGGCAAGTTATTTCTACTTTAAGATAGTTCCTTGAAAGTGGTGTCGCAGGTAAATAGGACAGTGAAGGAGATGTTTGGTATGTTTGCCTTTATTGGTCAGTGCATTGAGAATAGGAATTGTGAGGTCATGTTGTGGCTGTACAGGACATTGATTCAGCCACTTTTGTACTATTGCACGCAATTCTGTTCTCGCTCCTATAGGAAGGATGCTGTAAAACTGGAAACGTTTCAGAAAAGTTTTATGAGGATGTTGCCAGGTTTGGAGGGTTTCAACTATAGGGAAAGGCTGAGTAGGCTGGGGTGATTTTCCCTGGAGAGTTGGAGGCTGAGGGGTGACCTTAAAGAGATTTATAAAATCATGAGAAGCATGGATAGGATAAATAGGCAAGGTATTTTCCCTGGGGTGGGGGGAGTCCAAAACTAGAACGCACAGGTTTAAGGTGAGAGGGGAAAGACATAAAAGGAACCTAAGAGGCAATATTTTCGTGCAGAGGGTGCTGCATGTATGGAATGAGCTGCCAGAGGAAGTTGTGGACCCTGCTATGATTACAACATTTGAAAGGCATCTGAATGGGTATATGAATAGGAAGGGTTTAGAGGAATATAGGCCAAATACTGGCAAACGGGACTAGACTTACATAGGACATCTAGTCGGTGTGGACGAGTTGGATCAAAGGGTCTGTTTCTGTGCTGTATACCTTTATAACTCTAAGATATATGATTGATAAATATCAATAATTCAAATTGGTACAGACCAATATGGAAAATTATTGGACCTGACTTTAACTCCCAATAGGTAAATCTACAATATGGCTATGTATCAGGAGCACCATTTGTAATATTCATCTCATGGAATCTTGATCTAAAATTAATGACGTTTCTCAGTAATTCAAGTTTTGTGAAAAAAAACTGGCATATGTACTAAAACAGATTAAAACACTTAAAGGCTGAGCTTTGATGGATGAAATGGCATTTTCTTGACTTTCCTCATGTTCTAACATTTGATACCAAAGTCTAATAAACTCATTAAGGTTTTAATCTATGTGCAATAATTTAACCTTGTTGTTGTACAGAGAATGTGATATAATAAATGTCTGCCCTTGAAAAGGCCACAAAGCAATTGCAATTTCCATCAATTTGCCTTATGAGACTAAAGGGTAATTTCAATTAAATCAATTGAGAAAACCATGCTAGATGAGCACTTAATTAGTTCTGAAGGAAAATTATTACACTAAAGAGATTCTGTCACAATCTTTTGTCTGTGCATTTACTGCCACTCCTCATTATTAGCCCTGTAAGGGAAAGAAGTTACAAGTAGCATACTAGTTTTTCTATCTCTCATGCCTTCTCTTTATTAAACAAGGTGGAAAAATTCTGGAAAAAGATGCTGAGTTTTGACATAGTTATAAATGCAAATTTGCCCATCAATAAATTAAGATTCAGCAGCTGTGTACATTTACTTTTTTGAACCTTCTGCGATTATTCTATTTAAGATCACGTCTACACTTAAAAACATGCATCATAAATAATCACACACAAACAAAAATCAACCTTCTGATGTGTGTTGAAATTAGAGCTAATAAAAATTAAGTTTATTCAGTTACTCAATATTAGTGCAATGTTGCACACATTATAGCCGTTATGATAGGCAGATATTTTCTTTACCTCTCTCTCTACATCCACATACACAGGGTGAATTTATGTATTTAGTTTCACACATGTAAGTTGGTTATTTGGAGTCACTTAACATTGACAGCACTTCAAAAGAAGTGTCAACATCTTATTCAGTAGAGTTATCTCAAAAACAATCAAAATACATATCAGAAATGGATATCTAAAATGATGATAGTCAATCAAAGAATTGAACAGTGAACTAATCATGGCTGCACAACAAATAACCAAAAATGAATTTAGCTGAACTAAGAAAACCAGAACATTTGGATGCAGAACTGGCTCAAAGGAAGAAGACAGAGGGTGCTGGTTGAGGATTGCTTTTCATAATGGAAACCTGTGACCAGCACAAAAATTGGTGCTGAGTCCACTGCTTTTATCATCTGTATAAATGATGTGGATGTGAACATATGATCAGTAAGTTTGCAAACAACACCAAAATTGGAGGTTTAGTGGACAACAAAGAAGATATCTCAGAATACAATGGGGTTTTGAGCAGATGAGCCAATGGGCCGAGGAGTGGCAGGTGCAGTTTAATTAAGATAAATATGAAGTACTGTATTTTGGAAAGGCACATCAAAGCAAGACTTATATGCTAAATGGCAAAGTCCTGGGGATTGTTGCTGAACAAAGAGACCTTGGAGTGCAGGTTCATTGTTCCTTGAAATTGAAGTTCCAGGTTGATAGAATAGTGAAGAATTAGGTATCGTGCTTTATTGGTTAGTGCATTGAGTATAGGAGTTGGGAGTTCATGTTGCAGCAGTACAGAATATTAGTTAGGCCACTATTGGAATACTGCATTCAATAGTCTCCCTGCTACAGGAAAGATATTGTGAAACTTGAAAGGATTCAGAAAAGATTTAGGAGGATGTTGCCAGGGTTGGTGGTTTTGAACTATTAGGAAAAGCTGCATACACTGGGGCTATTTTCCCTGAGTGTTGGAGGCTGAGGGGTGACGTTATAGAGGTTTATAAAATCATGAGGGGCATGGACAGGGTAAGTAGACAACGTCTTTTCCCCAGGGTGGAGAGTGCAAAACTGGACGGGATAGGTTTAGGGTGAGAGGTGAAAGATTTAAAAGAGACCAAAAGGGCAACCTTTACATGCAGAGGCTGTTGCGTGTATGCAATGAGCTGCCAGATGAAGTGATAGAGGCTGGTACAATTACAAATTTAAAAGGAATTTGGATGGGTGCATGATTAGGAAGGGTTTAGAGGGATATGGGACAATGCTGGCAAACGGGACTAGATTTATTTAGGGTATTTGGTTGGCATGGATGATTTGGACCAAAGGGTCTATTTCCAAGCTGTATATCTCTGTGACTCTATGAGTTGCACACAAAAAATTCCAACCTGTTGCCTGCTCATGGGCAATAACCTTAACTGGAAATTCATTTGCAAAGTTATATAAATCATGAGGAATTATTCTTATTCACATTTTCCTTTGTTTTTGTGTTCTCATTCGTAGTACAACAGCAACAGAATTGGCATTAAGAAATCAGAGCCCCTTTAACATTCTGCTTGATTTTCTTTGAAGTCAGTTATAGAGTCACAGAGATGTACAGCACAGAAACAGACTCTTCGGTCCAACTCATCCATGCCGACCAAATATCTCAACCCAATCTAGTCCCACCTGCCAGCACCCGGCCCATATCCCTCCAAATCCTTCCTATTCATATACCCATCCAGATCCTTTTAAATGTTGCAATTGTACTAGCCTCCACTACTTCCTCTGGCAGCTTATTCCATACACATACCACCCTCTGAGTAAAAATGTTGCCCCTTAGGTTTCTCTTATATCTTTCCCCCCTAATTCTAAACCTATGCCCTCTAGTTCTGGACTCCCCCACCCCAGAGAAAAGACTTTGCCTCTATAAGGTCACCCCTCAGCCTTCGACACTCCAAGGAAAACAGCCCCAGCCTATTCAATCTCTCCTTATAGCTCAAATCCTCCAACCCTGGCAACATCCTTGTAAATTTTTTCTGAACCCTTTCAAGTTTCACAACATTTTTCCAATAGGAAGGAGACCAGAATTGCATGCAATATTCCAACAGTGGCCTAACCAATATCCTGTACAGCCACAACATGACCTCCCAACTCCTCTAATCAATACTCTGACCAATAAAGGAAAGCATACCAAACGCCTTCTTCACTATCCTATCTACCTGCGACTCCACTTTTAAGGAGCTATGAACCTGCACTCCAAGGTCTCTTTGTTCAGCAACACTCCCTCGGACCTTACCATCAAGTGTATAAGTCCTGCTAAGATTTGCTTTCCGAAAATGTAATACCTCATATTTATCTAAATTAAGCTCCATCTGCCACTTCTCAGCCCATTGGCTCATCTGATCAAGATCTTGTTGTAATCTGTGGTAACCTCCTTCGCTGTCCACTACACCTCCAATTTTGATGTCATCCGCAAACTTACTAACTATACCTCTTATGCTCACATTCAAATCATTTATATAAATGATGAAAAGTAATGGACCCAGCAATGATCCTTGTGGTACTCCACTGGTCACAGGCCTCCAGTCTGAAAAACAAGCCTCCACCAGCACTCTCTGCCTTCTACCTTTGAGCCAGTTCTGTATGGGGACTAGATTCTGGGTAATCCAAGATGGCGACAGGAAAAAGTTTCTCGCTGTTACAGCTGCTCCTTTTTTGAGGTGTTTTTGGTATTGGAGGTGATTTCCTCGAATTCCGGGGGCAGCAATTACACAGGGAGATAGTGAGGAAAGATCTCAATCTGAGACTGGTACAGTTGAGAACAAAGGCGAGTCAAACAGTCAGGGCAGGCATGGACAAAGCAGAGAACAAGATAGGACTGATAAATTAAACTGCATTTATTTCAATGCAAGAAGAACAGGGCATGGTTAGGTACAATGGGACTGGGATATCATGGCAATTACAGAAACGTGGCTCAGGGAAGGACAGGATTGGCAGCTTAATGTTCCAGGATACAAATGCTACAGGAAGGACAGAAAGGGAGGCAAGAGAGGAGGGGTCGTGGCGTTTTTGATAAGGGATAGCATTACAGCTGTACTTAGGGAGGACATTCCTGGAAATACATCCAGAAAAGTTATTTGGGTGGAACTGAGAAATAGGAAAGGGATGATCACTTTATTCGGATTATATTAAGACCCCTAATAGTCAAAGGGAAATTGAGAAACATATTTGTAACGAAATCTCAGTTATCTATAAGAATAATTGGGTGGTAGGGGATCTTAACTTTCCAAACATAGACTGGGACTGCCATAGTGTTAAGGGTTTAGATGGAGAGGAATTTGTTCAGTATGTACAAGAAAATGTTCTGATTCAGTTAGAAAAGGAAAATGCAACTGAATTTATCTATTTTCTATTACTTGGATTCTACTACTTCCTTAGACAAATTTTGCCTCATCCTTCAACAATTAGCTCATCCATTAGCACAACATTGGAAGACACACAACAATTAATACAAACTTCCAGGTCAATGTCTGCAACAACAGGGCAAACATAAACCAGATTTGATTTTCAGTGTTTCCATTAATGATAGGGTTATTGCTAGTTTGATAATGACATTGTGTGACTAACCAACCTACTTAAGCTAGCAAACTATTTTCCATTACTTTAGAAAATATGCTGAGATGAGTGGCCAGAAGACCTATCTATATTAAATAAAAGCTTACTTACAATATTATAACTGAGGTCCTACTGGTTAGATATGGGAGTAGGACACCTCGAGGTGTCCCCACCATGTCCACCAAATCTTCTGGCCTATTGTCTGCTCATGAGCAAGCACCCTAATTGCAAATGCAATTTCAGTATTATATAAATGATGAGGAATCCTTTATAAATTTATTTTCTTTATTTCGTGTGTGCTTCCTCAATCCAAAATTCAGAATATTGTTTTAAAATAGAAAATAAAATTTACTTTCAGTCATGCTAAACAACTGCTATGATGTTTTGTTTAATCAGGGACTATTTTGAGGGTAGAATACAATACTAACCCTGGCACACGAACGATGCAGGTGATTCCCCTGGGTGTACACGGGCTGTGATGAAAACAATCTTTTGTTCTACTCCTGTATTGAGATTTACTAGAGAAAGATGGAAATAAACAAAAATAAGCAGTCAAACAAATTGTAAAGGTACCTGTCCAATTATTACAATAAACAACCCCATTAACAATCTTAGTTATTAAGTGATTTTGTAGAAGAGTTAATATATCATTGTCAAAATGTTACAATTGCAAATTAAGTAGGATCAATAAAATAAAATAATCATGAGAAACTGAACTTTATGGATATTTTATTTGAACATTAGCAGAGTATTTGAAATCTGTGTTGATAGCAAATATTAACAAATATTTGCATGTTGATTTCATACTACATTGCTGACAACATCATATCAGGCAGTGAATGTATATTTTACTGAATGAAGATGTTGAAACCCTGCATTTAAACATCCCAGATTGCCAATTATATTGTTAACCCTTTTCCTAAGGTATCTCAGAAAGCCACAATCAAATCAGTTTCTGAAGACAAAAACACAAGGCCCATTAGGTTCCACTTTAAACCTGTGCGGCTAAATTCTGTATTCTGGAAAAATATTTCAGATTATGTAAAGGAAAGAAAAACGTCAGTACTAAAATGATTTATTTTATATTGTTATTTGTTTTGTTTCTTAAACAGTCATATAGCTATTATTTGAGATCAAGGCATGTTTGCCAGATATGAAAGTAATGTCCTTGTTTCTAAAATTTCTTAATTTCGCAGAGGAGGAATGAATCATATACATTTACATTAATTTATTCCTTTTAATCTAATGTATGCGATTGCATCAAGTCTGAACATTTGTCCTCCAAGAAAGATAAATATAAATGGCATGGTATAAATGGTCTAACAAAGTTTTTTGTTAACATCATTGTAATAGTTATTCAGAGCAATGACGGTTTTAATATATGTCTACATAAATGATCCTCATGGAAAATTCATAAACAGTTGGATTTCCTTACACTGTAAAGTGTTAAATTGCATTGTAGATAATATCATCAAGCTTTCAACCTACCTTTGGTATATCTTTCAAATAAATGCATATAAAGTATTCAAACTGTTGGATCAAATTAAGTTAGCCTTTCATCTTTGACTATTCCAAAAAGTAATTTCATTCTCTGATCTTATGTTACTATTGGGGACCTCCAATGAAAAACAGCACATTCACTGCTTTATCCCTAACTCCAATTCACAATCCTTTCACGTACAGCTTAATGACAACAGCATAAAATCCACTTTTTTGGAGAAGTAATACAAAATCACTTAGCACAATGTAGAACTAGCTTTATTCAGTTCTTACTAATTCATATAATAGTAGTAAAGTATTTAAAACTATAAACATCAAATCTCAAATTTTGACCTTCATCAAGAATCAGAAAGATTCTTTTCATTCATTCATGGAATATAGGCATTACTGGCTGGACATTTATGACCTATCAATAGTTACCCTTCAAAAGATGGTGGTAAGCTGACTTCTTGATCCACTGCAAGCTATTTAGTGTTGGTACACCAACAAAGCTGCTGAGGAGGAAATTCTAAGAGTTTAACGATGAGGGAACGGCAATTATGTTTCCAAGTCAGAAAGATGAAGGCTTGCAGGTGGTGTTGTTTGCATGTATCTGCTGCCCTTGTCTTTCTAGGTGGTAGTAGCTATGGTTTCCGATGGTGCGATCTAGAGAACATTGCTAAATTTCTTAAATCCATCTCGTGGATGGCACATACTGTTGCCACTGTATTTCGGTGTTGGAGGGAATGAATGTTTGTGGATGTGTTGCCAATCAAACAGGCTGATTTCTCTTGCATGGTGTCTCGAGTGTTGGTCAGCTGCACTCATCCAGGCAAACATGCAGTATTCTATCACACTCATTACTTGTGCTTTGTGGATGGTGACTAAAATTTGTGAAATCTGGTTTGATGAAGTCAGGAACTGATTGCAGACCAAAGCCTTAAGCCTAAAGGAAAAGAGGATTGGATGATCTGACTCACAGGTTTTCGCTACATGCCACTGGCTAGCAGTCAGCAGGAAGCAGCAAGTGGCCAGGGAATGGCAGCAGAATTATAGACAACGGGGGGTCACAGCCATCATCAGATATATAATTTCCAGCAACAAAGCTAGATATCGTGGCTACAGCAATGGAGCATTGCAATTTGCAAGGCAGCAACTTGGAAACAGACCACTTCAGTCTCCAATTGTTGAGGAAATAGTGAATGCAAAAGGACAAAATTTATTCGGAGAACTTACAGATGGACAGGAAACTTTCTAGCAGGGGCTAAAATATTATTTTCCCAGGGTTCTTCTTGAGATTTTTATTGTGGGCTGAGTTTTGACTTTTGCCGGTTACTTTGGTTTTCAAGGGTTCCTTTTTCATTTGCATTAAATCATTTATTTGGTGATGTAGTCATATAACAACAATGGCTTCTGTTTTTGTGATATTGTCCAGGTTATTTTGACTCACGCAGAAGCAAAGTTGGAAGAATTCATCAACATCTTCAATAGTATCAACCATGCAGCAAACTTACAGCTGCAACACACAAAGAAAACAATAATTTCTTAGGCATCATAGTATTTAAATAGGCAGAAGACAACAGGCCAAAATTAGCATGACCTGCCACTATGGTGCGGCTTTACCTCTAGCAAGATATTTGTACCTGATGTGGCAGTGTTTATCTTAACTCCTGTAAGATAAGAACTAGATATGGATATTGTGCTACTGAAAGGTTCAACAAGCATCTATTAGAGCTCTTGATATATAATACATTACAATCACGGGTACTTCAGTGTCTGGGCTCATATTAAGTTATTCATGCTTAATATGATTACATGTTCAGTAGAGTGAACTAACAAATTCACTTATTTATTCCTTCCTTAAATATAAAACTGATTTCCCTCAAAAGAGACAGCAAAGATCTCAGCTTTATTGTCATTGTTGGGGAGATGGGGTCAGAAAAGGGGGAATGTCGGCTTACAAACCAAAACACTGTGGCACTCTTGCAAGGCAGCTATACTGGCCTCAGTTAAGGTAGAATCTGAAGCTTCTATACCTTCACAGCATATGCTATGATACAATTATTATATCATAATGTTATCCATTTAGATATTACTTGCATATTTCCCTAAAAGTTTATTTTCTGCCTTTATGTTGTTTTTTTTGTTAGTCTTTTGTTCATTTTTAAACTTTCACAATTTTCTGGCTTGCTGCTAATCTTTGAAATGGTATCTTTTTTCAACTTGATGCTATCCCTAACTTCCCTGGTTAAGCATAGTTGGTTTATCAATTTATGGGAGTTCTTTTTTATTGGATTAAGCCATGAAATATTTTCCAAACTTTTACCATTGTCCCTTTACCATCTTTGTTATTAAACTCCTTTGGTAGTCTATTTCAGCTAACTCTGTCGAACTACCTGAGACTGGTGAACTTAAAGTTTCAAGTTAACTGTATGCATCTTTGGTTCAGTCCTTATATTTTGCCATTTAACCAATGTCTGCAAGAAATTGCAATGATGCTATATTGTGGGCCCAAATGTATAGTTTGGCTGTCCACTGCTTTGCATGATCCTTCCTCCATTACCACCATCCTGGGATCTGGAAAACTGTGCTCATTAACTCTTTTTCTCTTACCAGACACTTAGGTATTTCTAGCATTTTCTATTACTGTCATTATTTAAGAATATACTGTATTCTTATAACATACATCATAGACTGCAAAATAAGAAAGAACAGAATCAATTAAATATTTTGCAATAACAGAAACCACAGATTTTATTCAAGAGTAAAAAAAATCTTAGGAATACAAGGAACAAATATATTCCACTATATACTGTGATTACAATTAGCAATTTATAATCACCATTTCTATAGGCTTTTACATTTTGTTCATGCAACAAAAAAAGGTCTTGTGCATCAAGATGCACTTTTTGCAAAATGGCAGCAAAGTAGAGGGCTGAGTACAGGGCTCATCCACTCCTGTGGGCTTTCTTACTCTTTTTCCTTTTTACTTTTGCTCTTTGTCTTTTATTTTATTTTCTCTTTGTTTTTCTTTTAAATCTGGAAAATTGTGAGTGAAGCAGGAGGCCTCCAGTGGTGACAATAATGGCAATTGCAGTAACACCAAGAAGAGCCAGACACCACTCCATCCTAGTCTCCCAGTAATTGAGGAACAAGTTCTGGGCTGTTTGCCCGGCCCAGGCTTGCAGACTAGGCTGAGACTCCAGGTCTATAGCTCGATGCAGTACCTGAAGGAGGAGAAACGCGGCCTTGGCCCAGCATGACAGGCTCCCTTGTGGCAGTCTTGACCCAACATGGAGGTCTCATCCCGGCGTGGAGGTCTTCTTCATCTTTGGCATTCAGGTGTTCCTGTGGCCCGGCATGGTGGTCTTGTCCCCGTTCAGGGTATTCTATCGTTCCTAAGTAGGCTTTCCCTAGTTAACTGAACTGTGATGAACTTTGTCTTAAGTTTATTATTATGTGTGACTTATGTGTGATTTACATACACAACATGGTGGGGCGACTTATAAAACATTTTGCTGTATTTTTCACATAAAAGTACACATGACAATAATTTTCTATTCAACTCTATTCTACCCATTTCAAGCTTCTTGAATACTAAATTCAATCACTGTTTCCTTTAAAGGAAACACTCCCATTGCATGTAAATACTGCTGGAATCAGCAAGAATCACACAAAATGTGAATTTCTTTTGTGCAAGAAGCAAAATATAATTACGTTATGGCCCTTGTGAATTGAAATTGATCTTCTTGAACAAAAACGGAAAGAAACACTCAGCTATGAAAGCCACATTAATGGATTATTGATTGAATCCTTTGTAAGCATTACATTAAATTTAAACCACAGTAAATATCTTTGGTACATTAACAATAAAACAAGTAACCAAGGAAATAAGTTAAAGGCAATAGATGTGGAAGGTTACAATATATTCCTCATGTTAATACAAAAGAAAAGGTTACAAGCAAGAGGGGAGGTTGAGAGATGATGGTTGAGTGAAACCTGTGGTTAAGTCAGCGAGTCAGATTCTCTATTTCAAATGATTCAGGCAATATATTTTGATTTCCATGTTTTGTGTCTTCAATTTGTGCAACGAACATGCTGCTGACTCACCTGATCCAATCTCAAGTCCACTATTTCAAGGGCCAGAGCGGAAATGCATGCTTAAAAGAACTGAAGATTCAGTGATATTTTCCAAGAATTACTGCTGGATGCAGTCACTTAGAGGAGAGATATACTTTTCCTCTGCAATGCATGAAGAAATCTGTAGCTATTAGCAATAGGCATAGTTGGAGTTGCTGCTGAAGTGACCAACAGATACCTCTTGTCCTGGTCTTGGATGCAGTACAGAAAGCAATTTCATGATATAACCAGGTTAGTGAAAGTAAGTATATCATTAACTAGTACATACATTTGTGCTGAGGACTCTTTCATTCTGTCTTTATAAGCATATCCATCTCTCTTCACACTTTATTAGGTTTTAGCAGAAACCATCCTTTGCTGTCTATGCGCTTCCCTACCTCCCCAAATATTCAGCCACCATTGCTATACACAAGCCATTTGCAATGTGATACATCTGTTTTATTGTTTACAATTTGTAAGTGAGATAGAGATGATGTTTTAAAATTTCTTCTTTCATGGAGGTGGACATCATTGACAAGATCAACATTTGTTGCTCATCTATAATTACTCTTGAACTGAATGGTTTTCTAGGCTATATCAGCATTTAAAAGTACGCATATTTCCATGGTCTGGATTACATGTAAGACTTGACTAGGTAAGGATGGCAGACTTCCTTCCCCATAGGACATTACTGAATTAGATAGGATTTTATAACAATTGATGAAAATGTTGTGACCGTGACTATCCAGATTACTTTTCAACTGCAGATTTTTTATGAATTGATTTTAAATTGTACCAGCTACAATGATGGGATTTGAATCTATTTCCCTAGAAGATTAAGATTTGCAGTGACATTGCACTACACCACCAACTCTTTCCTTGGTGACAGGAACATATATGGATGGTTCCCAGCTGGGGCAGTGGGGGTCAGAGGTGTGTGGGCAGCAGTGCTCCGCTAGACACAAAGGCAAAACACTGAAAGATCACAATTGAGAATGAGAATGCTGCAAGTATATCAGGAACGTCATGAGGGATTGACAGATGTTTCATATATACTCTGTAATAATGGAGATTATGGAGAAAAAATCCTTCTCGTTGTTGTCTCAAATGGGCAACTCCTTACACTGAGATGATCCCCTTTGGTCCAAGACTGACCCACAAAGGGCAACAAGCTCTCTGCATCTACTCTGCCAAGCCTCCTAATAATGTTATATGTTTCAATAATCCTGATAGAAACATACAGCATAGAAATAAACTCTTCGGTCCAACCAGGAGAAAGTGAGGGCTGCAGATGCTGGAGATCAGAGTCAAAACATTTGGTGCTGAAAAAGCACAGCCAGTCAGGCAGCATCCGAGGAACAGGAGAGTTGATGTTTTGAGTATAAGCTCTTCAGCATTCCTGATGAAGAGCTTATGCTCGAAACGCCAATTCTCCTGCTCCTCAGATGCTGCCTGACTGGCTGTGCACGTCCAGCACCACACTTTGACTCTTTGGTCCAACTAGTCCATACTAACCATAATCCCAAACTCTACTAGTACCATCTGCCTGCTCCTGGCCCATATCCCTCCAAACCTTTCCTATTCATCCAGTTTGTGTGCTGTTATGCATACACAACACAAACCAACAGCTACTCTCAGACAACAACTCACCAGAACGAAGGACCCGATACCCAGCATGAGCAAAACCAATGTAGTGTACAAAATCCCATGCAAGGACTGCACAAAACACTACATAGGACAAACAGGAAGATAGCTAACAATCTGCATCCATGAACACCAACTAGCCACGAAACGACACGACCAGCTATCCTTAGTAGCCACACACACAGATGACAAGCAACATGAATTCGACTGGGACAACACTACTATTATAGGACAAGCCAAACAGAGAACAGCCAGGGAATTCCTAGAGGCATGGCACTCATCCACAGATTCAATCAATAAGCACATCGACCTGGACCCAATATACCGACCACTGCAGCGGACAGCTGGAACTGACAACCGGAAGCGGCAGATTCAAACCACTACAAATGCCGGAGGAAAGATCACAGAAGCGCTTCAAAGGAGGCTCCCAAGCACTGAGGATGTCACCTAGACAGGGGACGAAACGTCTGCAACGCAAATTCCCAGTGCGGCGAACAGAACCACAACAACATGACGAAAGACTTTGGAGGTAGGAGTCACATTTTCATACTCCTCCTCCTTTTCAAAATTCTCCTTATCCAAACTTTCCTTCCGAATGCCTTTCTACTCCTTCAACTATAATTCTGGATAAATTGCAGAATACAACACAACAGTAACAAATGTCACCTTCAGACCAATCTAAGCAGCTGTAATTAGAGAAAGCAGGTACCTATAAGAAGTAAGCTAGAGAGGCAGATGTGCATTGGGAGATGCAGAGAGCTTGTTTCCCTTTGTGGCCCACTCATTTTAGCTATTGACATTTACCTAAATTTATGAAACTCACACCCATACAAACAACCACCTGCCTAATGCCTTATATCTTGGAGATAGTCGGTGCGTTGACTTGTTTTTCATAGCACTTTGGAAGGATCAGAGCTAACAAAAAAACTAGGGACATCATGATTTGCGCAACAAATGGCAAAATCTGAAACAGCACAGAACACATATACTTCTTGAAAACTTGCAGATATCTGTGACTGAATGACATGGCACTTTTCTTCAGGGAGAATGAGGAGGTAGAAGCTTGGTTTGTTCACCCTACTATATAGGTATTGCCTCCTGTGACTTCAGTCTATTTGTTGGACTTTTCCCTGCTGTTCTGCACTGATTCCATCAAACAGGTTACTTGTATGAAGCCAAACACATCTCCGTTAAATTCAAAAATAGGTGCATTGGAATCAGATTGCATCATGCTTCAATTTTTTCTGACTTATTTATTATCTATTCAACCACAACTGACCATTTAGTGGTGTTAATATTTTTTACATATCATTGCTCTTGTTTATTATGAAAGCTTGGAATTTACAATCTTTAAAAAAAATGTCTAAATTGCACAAGTGGGATGCAAACCATTCAAATTATTGATGCAAAGTCTTTGAAGGTAATTATCTAGTTTAATAACCTCAGTTCACATATAAAAATCTATTTCTCACATCGCCTTCAAACTGAGCTTTAATTTCAAGTTTAGCTTTGAAGTGACTAGCTGAAATGTTGAAAATGAATTATTTGTGCTAAAATTCTATCCAGTTTGCCTATTCTCCAATCCATATAAAAACAAGCTTAGTTGTAAATACCACTGCAATTTTAGAAAATCAAATCCACCCTTAACACTTGTGAATGAACATATGCTTATCTGAGTTGAGAGTGTTGTGCTGGAAAAGCTGGAAAAGTTGTTGGTGGATAGGATCAGGGTAAACCCTAAGGCTTTCTATAGGTATTTAAGGAATAAAAGAATGACGAGCGTAACATTAGGGCCAATCAAGAATAGTATGGGAACTTGTGTGTGGAGTTAGAGAAGATAGGGGAAGCACTTAATGAATATTTTTCGACAGTATTCACTCTAGAAAATGACAATGTTGTCGAGGAGAACACTGAGATACAGGCTACTAGACTAGGTGGGATTGAGGTTCACAAGGAAGAGGTATTAGAAATCCTGCAGAGTGTGAAAATAGATAAGTCCCCTGGGCCAGATGGGATTTATCCTCTGGGAAGCCAGGAAGGAGATTGCCCAGCCTTTGGCATTGATCTTTAAATCATCATTGTCTACAGGAATAGTGCCAGAAGACTGGAGGATAGCAAATGTGGTTCCCCTGTTCAAGAAGGGGAGTAGAGACAACCCAGGTAATTATAGACCAGTGAGCCTTACTTCAGTTGTTGGTAAAGCGTTGGAAAAGGTTATAAGAGATAGGATTTATAATCACCTAGAAAAGAATAATTTGATTAGGGATAGTCAGCACGGTTTTGTGAAGGGTAGGTCG